>NW_019384640.1:306975-399269 GCF_000671375.1 Centruroides sculpturatus
CGCCGCCTTCCTCCGCGACCCTTTCACTACTAAAAATCTGCATATTCGTATTAAACTACTATAAAATAGTACGACATTTAATAGTTATTAATCCTGATTAATACTTTTAGTAAGTACTACAGATTTAATATAGAGATTGCATGCTTTTAACATAATTATTAACTAAATGTTATTAATTCTTCTCCCATTTTCGAAAATTCCAGAATTTATTCTAAATGTAATATCGCCGTCTTCCTCCGCGACCCTTTCACTTTTAAAAATCCGCATATAAAATAGTACGACATTTGATTGCTAATAACTCTGATTAACTCTTTTAGTGAATACTACAAATTTAATATAGAGTTTGTATACTTTTAACGTAACTATTAACTAAATTTTATTAAAATTTATTAGATGCCACTCCGACAGTTCCCTTGTAAGTGTAAATACATCTCTTCAGCAGGAATACTAATGCCAGATAAATCGTCACCACAGGCAATTTTAAGAAAATAACAGGAAGTATCATTATAGCCATTGAAATTGTGAAAATTTATTTAACCTTGGATTAAAAACCTAAAAATTAATAGATCCAAAATTGATATAAGGTTACTATATAAATTACATAATGAAGAGTAACTTAATAATAAAAGACGAATGATACAAAGTAATTCGTAGCAACTTTATTATTTTTTTTTTCTCTTGTACGGTATTATATTTATACATCTTAAATGTGAATTTCAATCTAGTGTATGCCAAATGTATTGTAACAGAAATTTATAAAAATTAAAAATTTAGTTACTATATAAATAATCAATAATACTAACAAATTATTAATGCAAATTCTATTATGTATAGGACAATTCAATCAACAGTACAGTAAAATCTCATTAATTGTGATGTCGTTTATCTCAATAAATGTTGAAAATATTTGAACAATTTAAATCAGTGTTTTTCAACCTTCTTGAATACGCGACCCCTTTACAAGTTAAAAAATTCTGGCGACCCCCCTAGGGCCATATTAAAACTATATCAGTGATTTTAAAAACTATGTATTTAATTTTCTTTCTGCTGAGACAAATTATTGTTGATTAAAATGAAAATTTCAGATGAATCGACAATAACTTAACACACATAAAGTATGAAACTTCCTTTAATTATAACATTGGGCACTGGGAGCTGTTGACCTTTTTTTGGGGATCACAATTTTCAGCTTCTATTTTTACTACTTTTTATTTCTTTTTGCGAATCAGCTCAACACTTTTTCGGCTATGATTTTCTGGGTGGGCCGTACCCATCCAGGCCCCTACAACCATTGTTGAGACCTAAATATCGATCAAAAACCAATTGTACTGTAAAATAAACAAGTACAGCCTTCTCGCTGAAATTGTAGTTTTTGTAATGCAGTGTAGGACCTACAAACACTTGTCTTTTTCTTTTACCCGCGACCCACAGGTTGAAAAACACTGATTTAAATATTTGACTCGTTTATTCGGTCATTGTTAATGATCAATGTACATGTGAAATCCGCGAATTTTACGCCGATGTCAGAAAATCTTTGTAAACAACTCCGATGGAAAAACCCACTCTTGGTGAGAAGTATATCGGAGGTCACCGATTGTTTTCACGCTATGATGGGAAAGTTGACAGTTAGTTGATCGGAATGCACCGTAAGTGTCAACAGAAGTCGATCACGTGACTCATTTCCCTCGAATAACGTATAAAAGCTCGAGTCCCCGAAAGCTCCGGGCGATCCCTCGGAAGTTATACTTGGTAGATGTGCCATATTTGTCTCCATACTCCGGACCGAAAGGACATACGACCAACCACAGCCATTTAAACTTCCATTGCCATTAACGAACATATTCAACGAACGCATATTAGACATATCCGCAGAGAGGTATTTGTACTTTTTAGAGCTTTGTGAACTCTCTCAGACTAGCAGGTAAAGCTATTAGAGCGCCCCTTTTGTATAGTGAATTTATTTAATCGCATTTAACCTATGTATCCTAGCTTAGTTATATAATAAATGTTTGTTTTGTTTTTAAACCTGTCTCCTGTCTCTGAAGGACACCTGCCGACTTACCGACGCACTCCCCACTCAAATTTTTGCCCTCCTAGCCATCCGACAAGCCGAGAACGGGTTTTACCAACCTGTTGCAGAGTAAGTGGTCATTTGCCCAGTGGCCCACTGCTAATCTCACATACAAGTTTAAAAACAGCTTATAGTAATTTAATTAGTTTTATGATGTGATTATTACCACAAAGTTAGATACATGTAAAAATACCATGGAACACTGCAATTTTTAATCATATTTTTAATTTATTTAATTTAAAATATATGTCCTCCACCTCAAATTTGTAGTGTCTTGCTCCTGTACATAATAGTTTTGCTTTTAGTAATAGAGTCGTGCCAGAGTCGTCTAACTCCTTTCAGAGGAAACTTTTTGAATTGAAATAACGTTATTTCCGGTTTGTATCGGAAGTTTATACATAATTAATCGGGGTCTCCCGACTCTAATATTTCCACAACTATTCTTGACTTTCATTTATCTAACACCATTCTTGAGGTTAAGGAAGGACAGTCAGGCAGACAAACAGACTTCAGTGGAATTTATAGGTCTATAATTGTTTTAAATTGCAGCTCAAACGCATTGATAAAGTTGAGTATAGATAAAGATGAGTTAGACATCGATTCGGATCTTTAAACTGAAAAACTTTCGTTAATTTGAATTACTTCTGAACTTCCTTATTAATTTATATTAACAGCGTTTTATGATATATAATACTTAATTTACTTGATTTATTATTTTATGCGACTTATAACTTAATTTGATTTATAATCAATAAACCCTGCATAACATCAACGACATATTTATATGTCGTTATACACGAAATCTTCATTTCGTTTGAAGTCATAACTTGAATCAGAAAATCCCATAAGAAATGAATGAAGAATCGAAGGAATTTATATATTATGTGAAGACTAAAAAAGAAATAAAGATATATTTCTTATTTATTATCTCTTTTAGCATGTATATGTAGTTGTATATAATGCGCATACCTCTGAATGATTTCAGAATTATATATAAGTATAATGCTCAGCCGAAAATTTTTGTGTCTTTCATATTTACTTCATTTTCTTTATTATATAGAATTTTATATTACATATTTTTTATAATACTATAAGTCGCATATATAATCTAAAAAATATTAATCTCTTACATGATTCTAGAGATTTAAAAAAATACTTTTTAGCTTATCATACATGTAATTTCAATATGGGCCTATCATTTTTCTATTATTGGGATAAAAAATATTACATATTACTACTCTACTACTTCTCCAAAGCTATTCTGAACGAGTTCTTCCATTGTAATATCCCCATTGCTTATTCTAGGGTCTTTTTTGTTAATTTAACTAGTTGCTTTTTCCTTCATGTCCTAATTAAATAAACATGGTTCCCAAAATTCCATTAAGTATGGTTATCAATATAGATTGATAAAAATTTTTTATTCTAACTTTAATTTTCCAATTTTTCCTGTTGATATAGTTCATAAATTATTTTGAAAATCATTCTCGTCTAGATGTTTAAGAGATTCTCATCACTCTTCCTCAGTACTCGTGTTACTGCTCGATATATAGCAATCGAATGTGTCACGTTTCTGTACATTTGTATATCTGAATTATGCAAAACGTAAGAATACTAAAATAATTTTTGAAATGCATAAAACAACTATTATTTGAAGTAAATCTAGTTTTGGTTTCCGAACTGTTGTCAGTTTTTCAATCAGATTTGATCCAGACATTGATATTCTTGTAATAAATTAGTTTAAAACATTTCAAAAAGGTCAAAAATTAAAAATCCTTTTAAAATATCTTCCAGGAATATAGGAACTTTGAATGTAATTCAAAAAAAAAAAAAAAAACTTTAGTAGGAAAAGTTTTCCAAAGAATATCTAAATGTGAATTTAAACAATAAAAACTAATATAGTTAATTATGTAATTATAGGTAAAACAATTTAGATATTGTAATTTCAACGAATTTAAAAATTCGATTCAAATTTAATCGATTTATTTGAAACTTTTAAGTAATAAATACGAATGTAACAAAGGATGGAAGACAAAAGAAAGGAAGAATTGAAAGTTAAAGACTGTAATAAATTACCGAATGTGGGAAAGTTAATTGCAGTAAATAACATTAAGATAAAAGGAAAGAGAATTTAGCGTAGAACAGCAGAATTTTCTGATATTATTATCTGATATATATATAATAATGAGAAATTATGGAAACAAACGGACACTTATTTAATATAAGTAGGATTCCAAATTTAGTTATCTTGTCAGCTTATCCTTAAAATAAGATTAGATTTAGTTTGATGATATATGGCAGCACAACGCGTAAGCAACTGCCAAAAGGGAGTGCCTTCCAGAAGGACTTTATAGGAAACTACCTCCTATTTAGGTGTTAGACACGTGAAGAAAATCCGGAAAACTCCACGTGGTTAACTCGAATTCACGATCAACAAGTCCGATCAATTAGTTTTTAATGGTTTTATCCACTTGGACACTAATGGATAAAATGAGACTTAGAAAATCATTTTAATCATAATCACGATACATTTGTATAAAAAATTTTGTTCATTTAAAAATGGAAACGCGTAAAAATACCTTTCAACGTTATAGATATTTTCAATCTTTTCAAGATTTATTTAATAATAAATGCTGCACAAAATCAAGGCTTCTAGCTAGATTTACAGAATACATCTATACAGAATTGTAGAATGAGAATATATAATAAACATTAATTATAAATATATAAAATGATTGTATCTAACTAAAAAATACAGCAAATATAAAATGAATATGTTGAGATAAAAGAAAATAATTCATATTACTATTATAATTGAAAAAATATTTTTATAAAATAAAGTTTAACAGAAGAGCGGGTCACTTAACACTTGTAACTCCAGTACATTAAAAAAAAGCGTTAAAAGATATAGGGGAAATACGGACAAAATGACATATACGTACAAAATGACATAGGCAACATAATTCGAATTTGGCGGTCTCAAGCTCGCAACTGACCATGACACAACGTTATCCGAGCGGCTCTTACTAACCTGTCAAAATGTGAACGCACTCCTCTCATACGCCCGGGTGTCATGGTCGACAACAAGAAATGACACGTTATGAGTTTTTTTCCTTGCAACAAGTTTTTTTGTATAGATGGTAATTTTTTCACTATTTTATCTATTTGTGTAACATTTATTTCAACCCTCAAGAATTTGTTGTTGTTAAATAACTTTTTCCATTAAAAGTAACATCTTTGTATTTATTTTATAATTTTGTTTTTTTATAACGTTATATGGACAAAACGACATACATAGGCAACGAACATAATGACATACCTGTTATTTAGTCTATAAGAGCTTAGTCAAGGAACTTACCTTAATCTCTTAACGTTTTATTAATTATCAAAAATGTCTTCCAAACAAAGTCTTTCATTATTGTTTAAAAGAAATTTTAGTATAAAACTTTATTTCCTTTCTTACATATTATTTACAAACTTATTATCTTTCACATAACAAAAAACTTGCAACGAATCACGTGACTCGACAAACCTCTTTAGTTTTAACTTCTACTCCTAATATGAAGGCAATTAAATCAAAAAATGAGTCCAAAGCTCCGCCAGAGAAAAGGAGACGAAACATTACTAAAAAGTTACTTGAAGAAGAAAATTTTCCTAATAACTCTCATGATGATGAAGAAGACTGTCCATGCATATATTGCGATGATCTTTTTTCCCGATCTAAGCCTGGAGAAGACTGGTTACGGTGCTTAAATTGTTTCCGTTGGGCTCACGCTTCTTGCGCTGACGTTTCTAAAAGAGCCAAGCGTTTCATTTGTAAACTTTGTCAGTAATTTTATAGTTTTTACGTGTATGTCATTTTGTCCATAGTGGATGATCTCGATTAAACTAACAATATTTTTTTCCTATTATTTTAATATTGTAAATGTTTAGTATATTTCATAGGTAAAAAACCAAAGATGATTGGTGTAGAATATGACAGTGCTGTGATTTACCAATAAAGAGTTATGAACCTAAAATAAAACCGTATGTCATTTTGTCCGTATTTCCCCTAGACATAATAAATTTTTAAATAATGAAACTTTATAAGAAATAGTTTTCCTTAATAATTTAGAATAAATGTGATATGTATTATAAATTGTTGTGATCCCATTGTGACAGAGTCTAGATACAAGTACAGTGCATTTAAAAATGATGAAAAATAAATAAAATTTATATGAAATAAAAACATGTAACTCTTACTTTATCGCAATTTATGTTTAAGATATGAAAATTCTATTAAATTTGATATTAATTGAAAGATATTTTCATTTTAAATCATAATTAATATTCTTGTTTATAAGTAAACTTAGTCAAAATACGAATAAAAATGAACTGTATTGTACGTAAGTATGATTTATAGTTTAAAAGTTTTAATAAAACAGGTTTAACATTTACTTTTTTAAAGTAATCTAAGCTCATATGAATGAGCTTACTTTATTCAATTTAAAAATGTATAACATTTAAATTTGATTTTTTATTTTTGTAGATATGTTAATATTTAAACAGAAAAACAAAATTTGATCCATGATCCATATTCATTAGATAATTATAAATAAAATTACATAGAAAAAGTAGAAAAAATAAAAGAATGATTTATCGATCAAATGTAACATGTTTATTCATTTCATACAGTAAGAAATGTTTTATAGCTAAAGAATATTCAGATAAGTCTATTATTTTAATGAATTTAATTAAGTCAAGATACGAAGCTTTTAATTAACTTGACAGCATTTTATCTTTCCAGTATACGAGATTCTTCTTAGATATTATTAATTTAATTTATAATTTCGCTTACGTTATGCTTATTTTTCTACTGAAGTTACATTTTTCAAACTAAAGGTAATCTTTGAAGAATTACTTATTTTCAAAAAGAATTTTTAAATTTAATTGAAAATTAAGTTTGAAAATTGAAAGTCAAATTTAAAATTTTAATAGAAGAAATTGGTATTTTATATAGAAAATCTTTCAATTAATAAAAATAGCTTTACTAACATCGTTAATTGATCTAAAGAATCTCTTACAGTAGACTTGATTATCTGGAATAAATGGTAAATATTCCTTGTAATAAAAATTCCGATTAACCGGTACAATTTACGTTCTGTATCCAATGAACGGAACAGGAAAATTTTAAAAGAAACGTGAAGAGAACGATTCAAACAATTACTTCACATAATTACTCTTAATAAACTAGACACTTCAGCAAAATATATCCTTCTTACATTTCTGTGTATATAGTCGTACTGTCTACTTGGACCTTTTTATTAACAGGACTTATTATACTTGTGAAGTTTCTGATTAGCAATGATAGGAGATCTTAGTCAAAAGCCAAAATAAATATCTTTATTTTTATCTGTTTTAACTTTTTATTAAGATCTGTATTTGCTAATCAGAAACTACACCAGTATAATAAGTCCTATTAATAAACAAGGTCCAAGTAGACAGTATATATATATATACACAGAAATGTAAAACAGTAAGGACATAGAAGTAAAAAGAATTAATGTATCCTTCTTCCTCTCATTTTCGCTTTTAAAATGGATAATTCATACAATTTGTGATGACTTAATAAATCTTCCAAAGAAATTTTTGACATCCGCTTCTCACTTTTTCTATATAAAGATTATAAATCTAATTTTTAATTTCTTAAAAACTAATATAAATTATTTCTAATAAATTATATAATAACGCTGTTATTTATTTTTCTGATTAAACATTTATAAGAATTATCAATTTAAGCTATATTAAGTAAGGTTTCTCCAACGTAATTGAGGCTGTTTTTCAACCCGGGAAATCCCGCAAATTTCTTAAAAGTTCACTTTTTTCTTATTTTGTGTTAAAGTTGAGGAAATTTTTCAAATAGAAAATATAATTAACTCATAAACTGTCAGAATACATTTGTATTTATTAACTTTAAACCCGCTTATTAGTTTTTTAAATTTTTGCTTATTACGGCATGTAACAGATTGTCAATAATCAATATGTAGCCTATTTGTGACAGGACTCTGAAAATTCATTACTTGTTAGAACCTGTAATATCTGGAATAATTGTGCTTATGCTGTCTTAATTTTTTACTATGCCCAGTAGCTTCAATAACTGCATTATGCAAATTGGGCAAGGGTACAAACGAATACGAAGTATGCAAGTATGAAGTTTTCTTCATAAACCTGATTATTAAAGTCAAAAGAACTGTCACATTATCAGGCTGTAAAGCTCGATGCCGCTGTTAAAGCAGCCGAGGTAGACAAATCAAGAATACTAGACGGCAAAAGAAGTACTGTTACGCATCTTCTAGAAATCTTCCAGGCTACGAGTGAAAAAACACATAATATCCGTCTTCTCTCAAATACATTAAAGACGGTTCCACCCACATCAATTGAATTGAAAAGGGCATTCTCGGTAGCAGGACTTTTCTTTAGTAAAATAAGAATCAAATTGAGTGGTGGGAGTATCGACCATCTTTGCTTTTTAAAATCTTATTATAAAAATTTACAGTAATATTCTGTATTATGTTTTATTTAAAACACGAAAATATTTTCTAAGTTAGAAGTTTGATCTAAGTTCAGTTTTTTCTTTACATTTTCAACTCAATTCAAAGGCATTTTTGTTGTAAGCAGTTTCCAACAAACTTGAATAAACTTTTTCTATTTGTGAAAATTTATACGTAACTCAAATATTTTTATACATATTTTACACAGTATTATTAATACAGTATTATTATTTTGTAGGTTACAGGTTGAATTAAGTTACTTTAAAATGAAAAATACTTATATCATTCGATTTTAAACTTTATTTTATATCTTAAAAATAATTAATTATATTCCGGGATTTCTCGGGATCTCGGGAAACAGTTCACTTTTTTCCTCGGAATCCAGAGACAAGGAAAAGACCGGGAAATGAGAAACCCTAACATTAAATAACTGAATGACTGAAAAAAATTTGAATGATATAAAATGACTGAAAGAAAATAATTTAATATTGAGAAATATAATTAGAAACGAAACATTTTAATCTAATTCTCTGAATAGATCACACATAATACTTAAATTCTTTGTTTCCAAAACAATATATTTTTTAAATTCCGTGATTTTTATTTAACTGTATTCTTAAATTACAAAATATATTACTCTCTAAAAATTATTTCAGAAAGAAAAAATTTAAAATAGAAAGAATATTATGAACACAAATTCATGTACAGTTGAATAATTCAACTGTACGTCAACTGTTCATAAGGACATCAAAAATAGATTTGTGCATAATTATTTTAAAGATAAATCTAAAAAATCTTGTATAAGTGTTTACTAAAAATTCACAGTTAACCGCTTATGATTCTATACTCAAGATAAATACATATAAAAATGTATATCGTAGAGAAAATTTTGTTATTGTTACGTTATATATTCTTTAGTTTAGGTTAAGGAAGTCATTTGTTTACTCTGTCCTTTCATCGATAGAAATTACTTCTTACATTATTAATACACAACAAATTAAATGTTAATATCTAGGAACGGAGGGATTTTTTTTAGAAGAAAGTAAACTTTTATTGGATCATACAGATTGTTTGCTTCTAGGCAGATAAATCCTTTTGGTTACGTATTAGAGATCAAATCTAAGGGGAAATGGACGTTTTACCTTCTCTATCTTACCATTGTTTGTATTCAGGTGAAATGTCTAAAACATTCGTGAGAAGAATTTTATTAAGCAGAGACCACCACGTCCTTTTTTAGACGACTAACTTAATAAGCCTTTTAAGCTGCCATTTGAAAAAATATATTTTAGTATTAATCCTGTTTACATTAATTAATTAATTTTTTTATGGATTCGAGTTAAATTATTTCATCTGTTTTCATTAATGTTGGCCAGTTATTTTGTGATTCAAATAATAATAAAATAGAATTTTACCCCTTTTTCGATGCTTTTCAAAATAGAAAGGATTTAAGAGATATTCAAATTGAAAGTCATGTAAGTCTCATCTGGAAAATTTATCAAAATTTTCTAGATGTAAAAAATCTTAACTTGCTTTAATTGAATATCAAGGGAAATGAGAAGTGATACAGGAATCGAATGCTCTAGAGAATCTCTGAAATGCAGTAGTTATATTTACTGGAAATATTCTGAATTATTTAATTGTGCGTAAACTGTATTGTAAATTTATAAATTTTAAAGTAATATGTGAATTAGAAGGCAAAACGCATAAAAAGAACATAATACATGAATGTGAAGAGTAAATTCTGACAAGATTCTCAACTACATTATTTATAATTTATTCTATACGATTTGTATTTTATTAAATTATAGTGAATAACTCCATAATTGAAATTAATCGAGTTTTTACTCCTTAAATGACACATTAAACTCTTTTTAAAATATTAAATGTTGTAATTTTATTGTTACATTTATTTTTTAATACATAAAAGTGCATTGAAAATTTAAAATTCTTATAATATATTCAAAACAATCATATATGTTTGAATTGTAAATTTATAATAAATTATTAAAATAAGATTCCTATGGATGATAGAAGAAATCGAATAAATAGTTAAAAGATTTTAATAAAAGCATTAAAGATATAATTATTTTAATAGTAATTAAATGAATTAATTAGCAATGAACAAATCCTTTTTCCTTAATCTTTCGTCATTAAAACTTCTTTTGCATTCTTACTTATATGAATTGTCGTCAAAACTTAAAACCATTCATATTTTTATTTGGAAAAGAAGCTTCTAATGTTCACGAAACGTTGTAAAATCAAAGAATATATTTTAAAATTTTTAAATAGGTTAAATAAAACATTTAACAAAGAATACATTTTTTTTTAAATGTAAATAAGGTTTATTCAGATCGATTGATTTTTCCACAGGAAAAAAAAATATTTTAGTTCAAGAAGAAAAATTTATTATTGTACTTTTTGAACTAAATTAGTATTGAACAAGGTCTCTGTTTCTTTGAATTACAAAGTGAATGAAAGATTTCCAAGAACTCTATACATGTTTTTTTGTATTCAGACTTCAAAGAACTGGTTAATATCGATGTGAAGAAAATTATTTTAAACTTTCAAAATTGGTTTAAATTTTTTTTTTTTTTACTTTTACATAAGTGTAAACTGAATATTTTATTTTAGAAGGTATAACAGAAATCTACGACGTATTTTCTGTTTAATTTTCTTGGTACTTCATCGATTTCAGTTTAGATCAGTGGCTTCAGTTATTATAGGCTACTAGATTATCAAACTGGTAAATAAATTAAATTTAATAAATGAAACTAATTACAGAAACAGGAAATATGACTAAAGTTTGTTTTTAACTCGTTTTCTTTCTTTAATTAAAAATCGATCTCTTCGAATTTTCCAAATTTTTTACTGAATATATATTAAAGCTTATTTGATGTGACATAGTAATCGGCTACGTAACACTATACGCTATGTTGATTTCAAATCACTATCTGAAATTGAATGAAGTAGCGATGTGCAAACCTGTTACTTCTTAATAACTTGTAGATACTATACTCATGCACTCGGTATTCTTTACTCATTACGAAATAATGAATTGGTAATGAATACTTGATTAATGGGTAGTTACTATTCAAATCAAGTATCGAATTTTAAGAATCGACGTTAGCTTACTATTATTATTTTGTTTAATAAATTTATATCATTATTTCGTAATTTTATTCAATTAAATGCCGTTCCCGACCAGGTAAATCAAGTTTATATATAAAATTGTTGTTTGTATCATGGGCAGAGTTCTGCCAATTTAACAATATCTTGTTATTTAGTTGTTGCCAACGTAAAATGCACAATTTTAACTTTGAAAAGCAGCGTTAATTAGAAAGTAGGCAGGTTAAAAATTTTTCATATATGCTTCCGATCATTGAAAACAACATCGAAACAGAAAATGTGTAGATTAACATATTACGAACATGTAGCAATTTACATTGTTTATTGCATTCATTGTGTGTTCGAGCGTTAGACTTAAAGTAATTTACTTACGTTCATAAAGTGATGTGAAGCAAGAGTCAAGAGATAGATTGAACACAAGCTCACTTGCTTTACAATAGCTTTTCTTCACTGGTTCATAAAAATATTATTTATGTGCTATTTAAATAAAAACTAAATAACAAGATTTTTGGTAAGTAAAATCTTTTTAACGTTAGTTTATGACGTTTACATACTATTTAAGAATTTTAAAACAAATTTAAATGCAAAATTTGAATATAAAATTTGGCGAAAGCTATAAATGAAAAATTTTACACGGATATCAATCTTAATTTTTAATAAATTTTATATGTACAAATGTAATTTGTGCTATAGAGAAAATGCGAAATTAAATTATGAGGTAAAACAATTTTCACAAAACTATTCATGTTCAACTAGAGTTTTTCTGTTCTGAATATAATGGACGTTATGTGAATCCATCCACTGTAAACTGGATTCAATATTTAAATTGCTTTTCATAGTGTCATGATCAATGCATTTCTTTTGAAGTAACAGGAGAAATCCACTATGATCTTTGTTGACTGTACTCTAACCCCCAATCTCCGAGCAATCTTGCTCCACCTATGAAGCAAGAATGCAAATGCTCATTGCTTTCGAAAAACTGCTTTCATATTAACTTCGTTCCATAGAATTTTGTTTCGATGCTTCCTTTAAATCTAGAATGGTTAAAGAGTTTAATTCGACAATAATATTTTTGAATACAGTATAATTATTGTTGTTATGAAATATTAATACATCATTATAACAAAACAGTGCGTTTTATTCCACTTTCCCTTACAATAAGTAAAGGTAATAAATATTCTTCTTCGTTGGTCGATTTCAAGACTAATGAATATTTTCGAGAAACAATATTCGTCATAGAAAAGGAATGGAAATAGAAGGCAATTAAAATTGCCCATAAAAAATTATGAATATTCAAGATAGCTGCATTTTGATAATGTTGATAACGGCCGGATGGCTGAGCGGTCAAGGTGGGAACCTACCGCTGTGGTGGATCCGAGATCGAATCTGGTCAGGTCGAAAAAACCCCCAAAAATTTTTCAGGTCCGTCCGGATATATCAGTTCCCATCCCTTACCACCCGGCCGAATTCATGTTGGGCTTTCTAAAAGAGTCTCTCTTGTGCCTACAGGGCGGAAAGAGTTTTAAAAAATCGTTATGATAACTATTTAAATAAATATTATGCAAAATAACTTAATCATTCTAACTAAAACATGCTTATTATAATATCTATGTTGAAGAGCCATTTAGTTTTCTTGATTCTAAGCTCTGTTATTTCAAATTTTTTCTAAATAGTAAAGTTTTATTTCTGTTTTTTATAAAAATAATCTTTGTAAGTTATCAAGATTTTCATTTTTTACAGTTTTTTAATGACTTTTTCAATAACTCTGTTATTAAATTTTATCGATATCTGTCCAACTAATCAATATTATCTTTATAATAATGTTGGGCACATGGAGAGATGACTGGTGACAGTAACGAAATCGAAACAATTTTCTAATTTTGATCAATGAAAGGATCACAAAGGAAAAAAAAATACGAAAGAAAATTGTAAAATTAAAAATTAATATTTTATTTTTAAGTTTGTAAATCAAAAATAACGCAAACTGCATTAACGAGTGTTAAAACAAGTCTGACAAACTTTTGTCGTTTTTGACTCGAGATACTTATTGAGTTTTCAAACTTGTCAAATTTTTAAGCAAAAGAAAATAATAATAATACCTATATTTTCTGTCTGCAGTATTTACATTAAATATGTCTCGCTACTTATATATGCGTAATATAGTTGTAAGTAACAACTATATTACGCATATTATACATAGGCTATGTAACATTTAATTCCTGTATTTTAATTGTTTCTAGAAATATATCATTTATTTTTATGATAAACATGTTATCATTTTTCTAATTGCTTTGCAGATTTTTCTGTTCAGAAATTGTCAATATTTATACAGTTTGTCTTTGCCTTTAATAGTTGTAAACAGTTTACTGTATACAAGTTTTTTGATTTGAAAACGTTATATTGATGATTAATTTTAATACTGATTTTTTTCTTTTCTATTCATTAAATTTCCTTTTTACATTGTTTTTTTCTACTCTATTCTCTATTTTATTCTATGGTTCATATGGGGTATCGGCCTTTGCGACTTTATTTCTCCGATAAAACAGTGATGTTAGTATTCGATGAGCTAGCCGAAGCTTATTGCTTTACCATACGCTTAGATCGGTCTTTGCATTCACAAAATTTTAAATGTTGCCGGGAAAGTTAAGCAACTCGTTTCTGGATTTTTATTTATAATGTTTTCTTTTGTATTACGATCGATTATTGTTTTATTAAAATTTTAAAATATATTTATTAATTAAGTGTAAATAATATATAAATCTGGTATCGTTTACAATGGATTTATTTAAATTTTAAAAAATGCGAAAATTCATCTTTTGCGGCCAACTTCAGAGTTTTGTTGATCGCCAAGGATGGCCAGGATAAAGCTCCCAGAATTTTATATATTAAATTATAGATTAATGCAAAAAAAATTTCTTTATTACGTATTTTTGCGTTCAGTACTGCTATATTTTTTTTACAGAATATGTTTTTGTATAAAAATTCATTTGCGAAAATGCATGTTATCTTTACATAACTCTAAATTACATTCAATATACATGCTTTCAAATAAATTACATGGATTTCGGGAATGTCTATGTAATCTATTTGAAAGGTATTACATGATTACTTGTAAAGATATTACAAGGGGTAATTCTCTTGTAATAATGAAAATATTGTAATATGTATATTTAACGATTTATACGTTTTTCAAAAATTCAGCTCTCTATAAGTTATTAGGAAATTTTTAGTTAATTTTCATTTGTGAATTCATTATATTAAACGAATGAAGAAAAATGAATGAATGTTTTTTGATATGAAAATAGAATCGATCGACAGACGTTCTACAAGATATCCAACTTGATATTTTATATCTATACAGCTTTTTTATTGTAGTAAATCGAATGGGGATTGAGTCTTAAGCTATCCTAATAGCATTAAACTGCATAACACGATAAATTAAATAAGGATTCAAATAATATGTGAGACAATTTATCGCGATTTTATCTTAAACCATCTCAATTGATCCGGAAATTATTTGTCTTGTTTGCGCCAGATAATTACGCAAATATAACCGGATATTTAAATTAATTTAATGATTTCTAATCGTTCGAATTAATGCACATTTAAGTTATAATGTTTAAATTTATCATATCGGACATTAAATAAATTTACAAATTTTAATATTTAGATTATAAATTAATTGAGATAATGTAAATTATATACCAACGAAATCAAGTAAAATGAGATAAGAAGCTGCAAACAGGAAAAAAAAAAGTAAAATAAATTCCTAATACCGATTTTAAAAATATTTTAGTTTTTAATAATAATAAAGTATTATTTAAAAACTACTGCAAATTAAACGTTCATTTCTTCTGCAGCGTAGGGAAAATGAAGGGTTGATTACAACTAAAATTATATGGAATTGATAAAATAATTGTCAATAAACTTTCACCCAGAAAAATTTCTAAACTTTAGATTAAATATAATTTAAATTTCTATGTAGCTGTCTGACTATCGTGAATGAATATAACGAAATTACATATTCATTAGATGAATGCGGAATGAATGATCTCAAGGCATCATCCATCTCTAACAATTCCTTTTAATTTCTAAGAAACTGCAGACAGACGCAAAAGAACAATAGACAAATTCAATTCCTAACTAATTTTAAAATAACTTTAGAATTTTAGTTTTAAAATTGATTGGTGACAGGCATTCATTTATTCTAATTTTCGGATTATGTTACTTTTATTAAACTTTTGAAAATAAAGAAAAATTTCAAATTCAATGTTTTAAATTATATTTTAATTTATGTGATTAGGCAAATAAACCAAATATTATTACTACTTAGATTTCGTAATAATAATTAAGTTTTAAATGTAATTTTAAAGTGTTAACTGTAGAGACACGGCGATTGAATTCTAACAAATATTTTTACATTTATGGTAGACTTATTTATTTATATAAAATAGATTATTTGCATTATACAATTTGTTTTGGAAAATATATATATATTTTTTCATTCTCTTTCGTTCTTTAGATTTACGAAATATTTCTAATGTGAATATAAAGTAAATATTCTGCATGCGAGGAACTTTATATATATGCATCTGTGTGTAGAATAACACAATTTTCCTAACTTTAATTATATCAAAAATTATTTTTAAAATATTGATTTAAACTGTTATTTTTTATAATAATATGCTTCCAAAAAATGTTAGCAAAATAAACTTAATTTACAATATATAAAATACAAAATTCCACGAAAATTTTTCTTTTATACAGAATAAGATTGCATATTTTCGACCTATTCGAGTAACCAATATAAAGAAAATTGTATTTTTTTTCTATGTATTGCACTACATTTGATGTAAAGTATGATATATAAATTTTCGTACATTAGTAGCTTCCAGTGTCAGTAATTATTACTTTATAATTAAAATAGGTCTATGATAGTTGAAGTAAGTCACATAGTTGGCACATTTTAAGGTATCAATATTTATATATTGATACCCCAAACACCATATTTATGGAAAATAGTATAACGACCTTCTTTTGCCATAATTGTAAAGAGTTCAGTAAATTTAGAAGAATAAGTGCCCAAATGACTCGACAAACATCGATAGGAGTATTGTTAGAGAAACACATAGTACATTATTCGACAAATTATATGGTTTAATTTACAAACCGTGTGTTCTACATTTAACCGTGTTCAAAATCTGTAATTAGATTAAAATCTAATTACAGATTTTGAAATCTCATGGTTTGTAACGTCTTTCACACGCAATATCTCTACCAACTATCTCTTATGGTTTTGGGAAATGCAAGCAGTCTAATTAACATCTCTGTTGTGTCGAAATGCATAAAACCTTTATTGTAAACAAAATACTTGTACAACTGTATCAGTAGGAATAAAATAAATTACAAATTCTAAAAGTTTATTAAATGTACTTCATTTTGTGTATAGGGTTTGTTTCTTTACCTCTTACAGGTTGCGTGTTATTAAGCATTTAAGTGGAGTTACGTTTTTGTGACGCAACTTTCTAGTATATCCTTCCACGTGGACATATTTACCTCAAAAAATTAAGAAAGTAAAGTTTATAGGATAAAGTAGAACCACACTGTAATGGAACCAGGCGTGCCGCCATTCTTATCGTCCAGAATAAAAATCATTTTCATCTCAAGCAAATATAAACACGAAAGTAATTAGAAAGTATTTAATAAACATATAACTACTATTAAAATAAATGCAGATTACGACAAAGTTTTAAATAAAACTGTGCTATAAGTATTTGAAATCATGATTTCTTCGAAGCGAAAAAAAATAATGGTTTCACTTTCGATTTGCTGGAGTGCGAAGACTTGTACGATTTGCAGAAAATAGATTAGTACCGTAAATAAAACAAATTCTGATTGGCTATGCGTGACGTAAAGTGGACTTCCATAAAGTGCAACACGCTTCCTTCATGCAATTTTTCTAGTGTACGCTTTGACATAGAAGTATTTAGTCAAGACATGAAGACATCGTCCCAGGGAGGAAAGAAGTAAGGTTAAAAAAGTAATAATAATAATAATCTTAAGATTTATACTTGCAATTTATATTATCTTTTGATTAAATAGAGTTCTTATTATAATAGAAGAACAAAGTGGTGACAAGGATTTAATAAATATTTTATAGTTTCAAATTAAAACACGTTTTAACTACTATTAAAAATAAAAATAATTTAAAAAGTAGTTAAAATTTCATGATAATTTTACTTTCACAATATAAAAATCTAACAAGATAAGATGCTGTTTCACATTTATAGTCATCTGTACTTAAAATTGTACCAAATGCAAACTGACGATCTGAATAACAAGCTAATAAAATTTTCAAACAATACTATTGTTGAAAGAAATGTTAATTTATTTAAGAAGTCTAATAAAAAAAATGGTTAAACTTACGTTTGCGAATATATATATAGAATGCGGGATGCATTGCAAGCAACTGTTAATGCAAAAATTTGTGGGTAGAAATCACTGGAAAATTAAAAGGAAATATGAAGACGTTGTAATAGGATACTACTTACTAATGACAATGGTTGATGAAAAATATATAATGTTATAACAAATACTGTTTCCACTCAAGCTCTTTATATATGTAAAGCAAAACCAAGCAAAATAAGTAATTTAGAAATGATTTAACAAAAAATGTCAGGAATTGATACTCATTAACTCATCGTGTTTATAAACGCTTCTAAGAAAATTTGCTGCATATCAGTTACATAACAAGAGGAATTGATAAAACTGCAGTTTAAAGAACCGAAATATTCAGGAAGTTAAGAATAGAATTGGGAATTTTGTAGACTAACCGAAACCTGGTTATGGTTCCTGGTATTGCCAACTAACGATGGTAGTAAGGCAGGAACGTTTTTTCCACAATTCTGAACTATTTTCGAAGATAATGTATGTATTGATTATATTACAAAAGAAACAAACTATCAGACATTTGCAAACGTTGGAATAAGCGATATGGACCAGCTTATCTTGTCCAATTGGATTGTTGTAATTCTTAAATCTTCGATTCATTAACTTCATCTAAAGCTACTTCTCTTCTTAACATTGAATGATGTTTGAAATCTTCGACATCTTTTCAAAATTATAAGTTATTAAATAAATCACTATTAAAGCTTAAATTCATTTTATTATATACTTTGATGATTAACATTTTTATTAATTTTAATTAAACAAATAATTTAATTACTAATCGTTTTTATGTATAGAATAATTTAATTACTAATCGCTTTTTAATAAATTCAAGACAAATATAATTAAAAATAAAACTACGTTTTTGTTTGTTTTAGTCAAATAATTCTTCATTTTTTAATACAAAACATTGATGAAATTTTGAATTTATTTGATTAAACGTTGATGTTTCTTTATATAAGAAAAATAAAATGATAAATAATGACTATAAATATAAAGTTAATAATAAATTTCTTACAAGAGTAAAGACCATCTTACAATTCAGCCAAGACCGTGTTTCTTCTTGATTAATAATGCCATGATGTAAGATGTCATATATCAACTCACTAATGACTATCCTCAAATTCAAAGTTGCTTACTTGCTGATCAAAATTTCAATTTATAAAAGTTTTATCGATCAGAAGAACATTTTTATTATTAATTTCAATGATGAAATGTTGTCAAGCAAATATGTTTTTTCTTTGTATCGATTTAATAAAACAGTTAACCACGACATAAAATAATCGACTATATGTTGAACAATATTTATACAAATTTTAATAAAATAATAAATTTCTTTATTCTAAAATTTTATTTCAATTAGTCATTAATGTATGTCTACAGAGATTATATAAATCTAGACCTTTTAAAGGCAATTAACACGTTAAATATTTAACGAATAAAATTAGATGGAATCTCATTATTGTAATAAATTTGCAGACTTTGCTTTTTGTAAATAAACAGAAGGAACATCAAAGTCTTTTATAGTTTCCTTTGTAGTTTGAACGATTTTTTATTAATTTCAGAGGGATGTTTAAAAAATAAATAAAAGCTTTGTCATGTAGAAAAATAAAAAATCAGGGTGTCTTTAATACTTTCAAAATATCTGTATATATTTTGAAAATAATGAAGAAACCTTACATTTAAATATATATTTATTTTAAATGTAAACAAGCTACAATGATGAATCATGAACAGAGATATACTATAGATACATATTCAGTGTATTTTCCGGAATTATATTATATTCTGAGATTACAGCTGTAGATGAAGGAATCGAAGCTTTAATCATAGAAAAAATACTCCCTGCAGATTTATCTAGTCAGCAGCCCACCAGTGGTGGAATGGATAAAATCACTGAACACTGGTTTGCGCCTGTAAGTGTGCTGAGCACGTGGAGTTTTCCGTGTTTTCTTTACGTGCATAACGCCTAAATACAGACCTGTTTCTCATAAAGATCTTCCTTAACACATTGCTTATGTGTTGTATTATCTTATCCCATCAATTCAATCCAATCCAAGGTGACATTTGACTATTTCCTACACATCTTTGTTGAATCGTATTCTTCGAAACTAGTTCTTTATTTTAGAAAATATTTTTCATCCTGTAAGAAGTGGGAACACTGTATGGTTCAATCTTTGTTAATCCATCTTCGAACCTGTGCACTGCTGTGTACACGTTGCGCCGTCAATAAACCAAGATCCATCGAGAATTCACAGCAGTTTATGATAGATCCTCACGGATCAGATGTTTTTTTCTTTAGAAAAATCGAATAAGAGGTCTGACTTATTCGTTTGTTCGTACACTCAGTATTACAGTCATTGTTAAACTGCCGCAGCTTTAACATATGTCTTCGTGGAAATCCCTGTCATGTAGAAATTACTGAGACCAAAGCCACACTATATTGTGGAATTTAGATTAACGGAGATTATAATTTTGTTTTTATTTTTTACATTCTCTCATATTAACTATGCTTTCTATGATATGACTATATTTTATATTGAAAAAGTATTGTGAAAGATTTATATGAAAGACTTTTATTAGCGTTTGTAAAATATTTTTATAGACTGTTTTATAGGATTTCGATTTTTTTAAATACGTTATGATTCGTTTTAAATTTCCATAATGTAATAAAATCATTTTTATAACTGTTATTAGTAATATGTTCTAATATAATTTAGTAGCGGATAATATCAGTAAATACAAAAACTTAATGTCTGACCCCGGTAACAAGCTCTTAAGCGTTAGAAATTACAGTTTGGATAGAAAAAATGTAGACTATAGTATTCGATTCAGAAAACGATCAAAATCTTATTTTTCTAAATAATAAACTAAATGTTCTAATCATCCAATTACTGAATTTTTTGAATTTATCTTCTAGTTTTCTTCCGTAGAAATCTAAAATATATAGGTATACTGTATATACAGTAATAACTCGATTACCATAAACGATTTTTAAAAAAAAAAAAACAAAAAAAGAACCTAGAACTTGAGGCGTTTTACAGTACATATCACAGATTATAATATACAGAATCCAAACTTCACGTAACTGAAGATTACTACGATCATCTGTCGATTGCAGCGCCCCGAAACTAGGTCAATAGCTTATAGGCCTATATATACTAACATTACGTTAGATTTTGAGTAAATTAATTTACTTTTAAATACAGCAATTGCATCACAGTATTTAGAGTCCATGAAACTTTAAATGCACAGTGCTTGATGTACTCAAAACGCAAAAGCAAACAAGTTTCTGGATTACCCGAACGATCCCTGTCCCGTTAAGTTCGGATAATCGAATTTATACCGTAGCATATTTACATATTACCTTCTATCTCTCCTCTGTATCAACTTTTTTTTATTTGGCATTTGATTTTAAGATTTATAGTTCGAGTATTATTGCTTATAGAAAGCCTTGTAACAAGTTCTGCTCTAATATTTTTGTTTTAATATTTGAAACTAATTTTTTTCTGATTATTCGATAAGTTAACTTTTCACAATTATTTTCGTTATATCGAGTCATAATAAAATAACATTTTACATAATTAATTTAAGTATAAAACACGATTTAAATAATCAAAACAAAAAATAAACGATTTCAGAGTATTGTATGTGTTTCATATGAATATATGCAACTCTAATCAATACATTGTGTTAATTTTAAAATAATTCGATTCAAAAACATTTAAATTCATTCATTTTTAATTAATTAAAGTAAATATTAACAAAATGTAATTAATATTTTAGTTTATAATTTATTAATCTTAATAAGAAGGAGCTCTAAAATTGGGAAAAATTCAATAGAAATAACTTTGTTTTTCAGCATTTCAATTGCTGAATGAACGTTTAATTTCAAAATAATTCAATATAATTAAGTTAATTGCGTTTATTTTATTATTAATAAACATTGACATTTGTCATATTAATTATTTATAAATTCATTGTATTTATAATTTCATATTCTTGTTTGCTTTATTTAAATTTATAATCAATTTTTATATTTAAAAATTTTATCATTATTTTATTGAAAATTTATCTTATAAAATAAACATTAAATTAATAATAATTAATTACAATAATAAAATGAAAGCAGAACAAATAGTTTTAACATTTTAAGTAATTTGTTTTGGTATTAATTTTTGTAAATAAATTTAAATCTATATTATAACGGTCACTTAACATGAATTAATATGATTTGTAGTAGGATTTGTATTGTGTAATTCGTGTTTTGGGGTTATATGTAATAAGGTATTATGTAATTATATTGTTACTAAGTATGGAATTTATGATATATGAATAATATGTTGATATTTTGAGGTAAAAATAGCTTGTTTATTATGTTTCCACAATGCCTTACAGCATTACCAGTTTATGTTATGCGGAAAGTGGATAGAAAGTATTAATTTCACTTAAAAATAGTTAAGACAAATACAGATACCTTATATATTATTTTATCACTACATAAATACTTCCTTAATTTTCTAAAAATCTGCAATTATTTATACGTTTCAGCATTCTGTTATAATGATTGTTTTTAAAATAAAACTAAACGTAGGCTAGTTCCAGTCATTTCAAAATTTCTAAATATACTGTAATTTCGTTTTTTTTTTTTTTTTCGAATACATGGTGGGTATATAAAATTCCATGTTTTTATTGATCATAGAACAAATACTTTTCTGTTATATTTTATGATTAGATCATTTTTAAAAACTTTTTTCGAAAATACATTTCTAGATTTAGGAATAACCTTGAGATCAGTCAGACATGAACAAACAAAATAATACAATAAGAAATAAAAAAAAAACCATTAGAAAGATACCCAATTGTGAAGAGTTGGTTTTTACAAAGAAAAGAAAACTGATATATTTGATAGAAATAACTTTTATAAGAGCAAAAAATATTATAGTAACAATTGAAAACAACCAATTTGATGAAATTTTTAGTATTTTTTCAATATTGAATAATTTAAAACTGGAAATTGCGTGCCACTATAAATATTTATCTATTTATTTTGCTTCTCAAATGTTCTTCTAATATAAAAAAAAAGTCATTATTGTAGTTCAATGGAAAATAATGAATCTTGAAATTAAAATGAAACTATTTTGAATAAATAAAGATTCACTGTTTCATAATATTAACATTAATTTAAGATAATAAACTTCCATTAAATAATATTTGTTAATACTGTAACCAATATATAAGAACAAGTTGTTTTAAACTATCTTGTTTTTATAGAGTACATCAAATCATTTGTTATTGAACAAAGATGAAAAACTAAGCAATAAAGTTTAATTACTTCCATAAATTTGCATTTCATGTAACGAAAAGAAGGTTAATATTTTGGATAATTTTTGTTTTCTTATTGTAAGAAATAAGTGAAATTATATTATTAATATGGGGTAGAGACTAATGAAGGGTCTAAATCTCTAGACTGAAGAAAAGAAGAGAGTGAGGGAATGAGAAAAAGAATAAGAAAGATAAGAGAAGGTTCGAATAGGATACTGTGTAGATATAGCGAATGAAAAAGTATAAAAATAAATATAATTTTTGTTCAGAAATGTTTACATGATAAATGTTTAAATAATAAATAAAATAATTTATATAATTTTTAACTAAGTTAACTTTTTAAACTAAACAGTTAGCAAACAGTAATAGTTGATTACACAGAAAAATGAAGGAAAAATTATAAGTTTCTTATTCTATAACACAAAAAATATAACTTTATAATATTATTTAAAGGCATAAATATTTAAAATATTTTAAATATATTTTAATATTTAAATTAAAAAANAATGTTATTTTTTTCTATGTATTGCACTACATTTGATGTAAAGTATGATATATAAATTTTCGTACATTAGTAGCTTCCAGTGTCAGTAATTATTACTTTATAATTAAAATAGGTCTATGATAGTTGAAGTAAGTCACATAGTTGGCACATTTTAAGGTATCAATATTTATATATTGATACCCCAAACACCATATTTATGGAAAATAGTATAACGACCTTCTTTTGCCATAATTGTAAAGAGTTCAGTAAATTTAGAAGAATAAGTGCCCAAATGACTCGACAAACATCGATAGGAGTATTGTTAGAGAAGCACACAGTATATTATTCGCCAAATTATATGGTTTAATTTACAAACCGTGTGTTCTACATTTAACCGTGTTCAAAATCTGTAATTAGATTAAAATCTAATTACAGATTTTGAAATCTCATGGTTTGTAACGTCTTTCACACGCAATATCTCTACCAACTATCTCTTATGGTTTTGGGAAATGCAAGCAGTCTAATTAACATCTCTGTTGTGTCGAAATGCATAAAACCTTTATTGTAAACAAAATACTTGTACAACTGTATCAGTAGGAATAAAATAAATTACAAATTCTAAAAGTTTATTAAATGTACTTCATTTTGTGTATAGGGTTTGTTTCTTTACCTCTTACAGGTTGCGTGTTATTAAGCATTTAAGTGGAGTTACGTTTTTGTGACGCAACTTTCTAGTATATCCTTCCACGTGGACATATTTACCTCAAAAAATTAAGAAAGTAAAGTTTATAGGATAAAGTAGAACCACACTGTAATGGAACCAGGCGTGCCGCCATTCTTATCGTCCAGAATAAAAATCATTTTCATCTCAAGCAAATATAAACACGAAAGTAATTAGAAAGTATTTAATAAACATATAATACTATTAAAATAAATGCAGATTACGACAAAGTTTTAAATAAAACTGTGCTATAAGTATTTGAAATCATGATTTCTTCGAAGCGAAAAAAAATAATGGTTTCACTTTCGATTTGCTGGAGTGCGAAGACTTGTACGATTTGCAGAAAATAGATTAGTGCCGTAAATAAAACAAATTCTGATTGGCTATGCGTGACGTAAAGTGGACTTCCATAAAGTGCAACACGCTTCCTTCATGCAATTTTTCTAGTGTACGCTTTGACATAGAAGTATTTAGTCAAGACATGAAGACATCGTCCCAGGGAGGAAAGAAGTAAGGTTAAAAAAGTAATAATAATAATAATCTTAAGATTTATACTTGCAATTTATATTATCTTTTGATTAAATAGAGTTCTTATTATAATAGAAGAACAAAGTGGTGACAAGGATTTAATAAATATTTTATAGTTTCAAATTAAAACACGTTTTAACTACTATTAAAAATAAAAATAATTTAAAAAGTAGTTAAAATTTCATGATAATTTTACTTTCACAATATAAAAATCTAACAAGATAAGATGCTGTTTCACATTTATAGTCATCTGTACTTAAAATTGTACCAAATGCAAACTGACGATCTGAATAACAAGCTAATAAAATTTTCAAACAATACTATTGTTGAAAGAAATGTTAATTTATTTAAGAAGTCTAATAAAAAAAATGGTTAAACTTACGTTGGCGAATATATATATAGAATGCGGGATGCATTGCAAGCAACTGTTAATGCAAAAATTTGTGGGTAGAAATCACTGGAAAATTAAAAGGAAATATGAAGACGTTGTAATAGGATACTACTTACTAATGACAATGGTTGATGAAAAATATATAATGTTATAACAAATACTGTTTCCACTCAAGCTCTTTATATATGTAAAGCAAAACCAAGCAAAATAAGTAATTTAGAAATGATTTAACAAAAAATGTCAGGAATTGATACTCATTAACTCATCGTGTTTATAAACGCTTCTAAGAAAATTTGCTGCATATCAGTTACATAACAAGAGGAATTGATAAAACTGCAGTTTAAAGAACCGAAATATTCAGGAAGTTAAGAATAGAATTGGGAATTTTGTAGACTAACCGAAACCTGGTTATGGTTCCTGGTATTGCCAACTAACGATGGTAGTAAGGCAGGAACGTTTTTTCCACAATTCTGAACTATTTTCGAAGATAATGTATGTATTGATTATATTACAAAAGAAACAAACTATCAGACATTTGCAAACGTTGGAATAAGCGATATGGACCAGCTTATCTTGTCCAATTGGATTGTTGTAATTCTTAAATCTTCGATTCATTAACTTCATCTAAAGCTACTTCTCTTCTTAACATTGAATGATGTTTGAAATCTTCGACATCTTTTCAAAATTATAAGTTATTAAATAAATCACTATTAAAGCTTAAATTCATTTTATTATATACTTTGATGATTAACATTTTTATTAATTTTAATTAAACAAATAATTTAATTACTAATCGTTTTTATGTATAGAATAATTTAATTACTAATCGCTTTTTAATAAATTCAAGACAAATATAATTAAAAATAAAACTACGTTTTTGTTTGTTTTAGTCAAATAATTCTTCATTTTTTAATACAAAACATTGATGAAATTTTGAATTTATTTGATTAAACGTTGATGTTTCTTTATATAAGAAAAATAAAATGATAAATAATGACTATAAATATAAAGTTAATAATAAATTTCTTACAAGAGTAAAGACCATCTTACAATTCAGCCAAGACCGTGTTTCTTCTTGATTAATAATGCCATGATGTAAGATGTCATATATCAACTCACTAATGACTATCCTCAAATTCAAAGTTGCTTACTTGCTGATCAAAATTTCAATTTATAAAAGTTTTATCGATCAGAAGAACATTTTTATTATTAATTTCAATGATGAAATGTTGTCAAGCAAATATGTTTTTTCTTTGTATCGATTTAATAAAACAGTTAACCACGACATAAAATAATCGACTATATGTTGAACAATATTTATACAAATTTTAATAAAATAATAAATTTCTTTATTCTAAAATTTTATTTCAATTAGTCATTAATGTATGTCTACAGAGATTATATAAATCTAGACCTTTTAAAGGCAATTAACACGTTAAATATTTAACGAATAAAATTAGATGGAATCTCATTATTGTAATAAATTTGCAGACTTTGCTTTTTGTAAATAAACAGAAGGAACATCAAAGTCTTTTATAGTTTCCTTTGTAGTTTGAACGATTTTTTATTAATTTCAGAGGGATGTTTAAAAAATAAATAAAAGCTTTGTCATGTAGAAAAATAAAAAATCAGGGTGTCTTTAATACTTTCAAAATATCTGTATATATTTTGAAAATAATGAAGAAACCTTACATTTAAATATATATTTATTTTAAATGTAAACAAGCTACAATGATGAATCATGAACAGAGATATACTATAGATACATATTCAGTGTATTTTCCGGAATTATATTATATTCTGAGATTACAGCTGTAGATGAAGGAATCGAAGCTTTAATCATAGAAAAAATACTCCCTGCAGATTTATCTAGTCAGCAGCCCACCAGTGGTGGAATGGATAAAATCACTGAACACTGGTTTGCGCCTGTAAGTGTGCTGAGCACGTGGAGTTTTCCGTGTTTTCTTTACGTGCATAACGCCTAAATACAGACCTGTTTCTCATAAAGATCTTCCTTAACACATTGCTTATGTGTTGTATTATCTTATCCCATCAATTCAATCCAATCCAAGGTGACATTTGACTATTTCCTACACATCTTTGTTGAATCGTATTCTTCGAAACTAGTTCTTTATTTTAGAAAATATTTTTCATCCTGTAAGAAGTGGGAACACTGTATGGTTCAATCTTTGTTAATCCATCTTCGAACCTGTGCACTGCTGTGTACACGTTGCGCCGTCAATAAACCAAGATCCATCGAGAATTCACAGCAGTTTATGATAGATCCTCACGGATCAGATGTTTTTTTCTTTAGAAAAATCGAATAAGAGGTCTGACTTATTCGTTTGTTCGTACACTCAGTATTACAGTCATTGTTAAACTGCCGCAGCTTTAACATATGTCTTCGTGGAAATCCCTGTCATGTAGAAATTACTGAGACCAAAGCCACACTATATTGTGGAATTTAGATTAACGGAGATTATAATTTTGTTTTTATTTTTTACATTCTCTCATATTAACTATGCTTTCTATGATATGACTATATTTTATATTGAAAAAGTATTGTGAAAGATTTATATGAAAGACTTTTATTAGCGTTTGTAAAATATTTTTATAGACTGTTTTATAGGATTTCGATTTTTTTAAATACGTTATGATTCGTTTTAAATTTCCATAATGTAATAAAATCATTTTTATAACTGTTATTAGTAATATGTTCTAATATAATTTAGTAGCGGATAATATCAGTAAATACAAAAACTTAATGTCTGACCCCGGTAACAAGCTCTTAAGCGTTAGAAATTACAGTTTGGATAGAAAAAATGTAGACTATAGTATTCGATTCAGAAAACGATCAAAATCTTATTTTTCTAAATAATAAACTAAATGTTCTAATCATCCAATTACTGAATTTTTTTGAATTTATCTTCTAGTTTTCTTCCGTAGAAATCTAAAATATATAGGTATACTGTATATACAGTAATAACTCGATTACCATAAACGATTTTTAAAAAAAAAAAAACAAAAAAAGAACCTAGAACTTGAGGCGTTTTACAGTACATATCACAGATTATAATATACAGAATCCAAACTTCACGTAACTGAAGATTACTACGATCATCTGTCGATTGCAGCGCCCCGAAACTAGGTCAATAGCTTATAGGCCTATATATACTAACATTACGTTAGATTTTGAGTAAATTAATTTACTTTTAAATACAGCAATTGCATCACAGTATTTAGAGTCCATGAAACTTTAAATGCACAGTGCTTGATGTACTCAAAACGCAAAAGCAAACAAGTTTCTGGATTACCCGAACGATCCCTGTCCCGTTAAGTTCGGATAATCGAATTTATACCGTAGCATATTTACATATTACCTTCTATCTCTCCTCTGTATCAACTTTTTTTTATTTGGCATTTGATTTTAAGATTTATAGTTCGAGTATTATTGCTTATAGAAAGCCTTGTAACAAGTTCTGCTCTAATATTTTTGTTTTAATATTTGAAACTAATTTTTTTCTGATTATTCGATAAGTTAACTTTTCACAATTATTTTCGTTATATCGAGTCATAATAAAATAACATTTTACATAATTAATTTAAGTATAAAACACGATTTAAATAATCAAAACAAAAAATAAACGATTTCAGAGTATTGTATGTGTTTCATATGAATATATGCAACTCTAATCAATACATTGTGTTAATTTTAAAATAATTCGATTCAAAAACATTTAAATTCATTCATTTTTAATTAATTAAAGTAAATATTAACAAAATGTAATTAATATTTTAGTTTATAATTTATTAATCTTAATAAGAAGGAGCTCTAAAATTGGGAAAAATTCAATAGAAATAACTTTGTTTTTCAGCATTTCAATTGCTGAATGAACGTTTAATTTCAAAATAATTCAATATAATTAAGTTAATTGCGTTTATTTTATTATTAATAAACATTGACATTTGTCATATTAATTATTTATAAATTCATTGTATTTATAATTTCATATTCTTGTTTGCTTTATTTAAATTTATAATCAATTTTTATATTTAAAAATTTTATCATTATTTTATTGAAAATTTATCTTATAAAATAAACATTAAATTAATAATAATTAATTACAATAATAAAATGAAAGCAGAACAAATAGTTTTAACATTTTAAGTAATTTGTTTTGGTATTAATTTTTGTAAATAAATTTAAATCTATATTATAACGGTCACTTAACATGAATTAATATGATTTGTAGTAGGATTTGTATTGTGTAATTCGTGTTTTGGGGTTATATGTAATAAGGTATTATGTAATTATATTGTTACTAAGTATGGAATTTATGATATATGAATAATATGTTGATATTTTGAGGTAAAAATAGCTTGTTTATTATGTTTCCACAATGCCTTACAGCATTACCAGTTTATGTTATGCGGAAAGTGGATAGAAAGTATTAATTTCACTTAAAAATAGTTAAGACAAATACAGATACCTTATATATTATTTTATCACTACATAAATACTTCCTTAATTTTCTAAAAATCTGCAATTATTTATACGTTTCAGCATTCTGTTATAATGATTGTTTTTAAAATAAAACTAAACGTAGGCTAGTTCCAGTCATTTCAAAATTTCTAAATATACTGTAATTTCGTTTTTTTTTTTTTTTTCGAATACATGGTGGGTATATAAAATTCCATGTTTTTATTGATCATAGAACAAATACTTTTCTGTTATATTTTATGATTAGATCATTTTTAAAAACTTTTTTCGAAAATACATTTCTAGATTTAGGAATAACCTTGAGATCAGTCAGACATGAACAAACAAAATAATACAATNAATTACTTCTTAATAATATTGCTATAGTTTTTATTTCAATAAAACAATTTTTACTTTATAAAAAAAAACAAACAAATATAGGTAATAAATGAGCAGAACTCAGAAATATTTGAGATTAAAAGCACAGTAAAATTGATCATATACTTCTTTTTTATATCCTTAGTTACATCAGGAGTTTATAAAATTGCATGTGATAGAACTTACGTAAGATATTTTAAAAACTTAATTGGAATTTTCTCTATTTAGGCAAGCTAAAAATACATGGGATGCAATAAAAAAGTTTATAAGCAATATTTAGTAATAAAAAGTATAATTATCGGTAAATAAAAATTATATATTCTCCAATTTCCTCTTAGAGAATATAACATTTCCGACAAAGTTTCTCCTTTAGTATTCTACCGTATTTTTCACCTAGTTGATTTGAAAAGTCCCCATTTTGGGGGAAAATCCTTCAATCTCTCACCTCTGGTTTAATTTGGTTTAACAAGAAAAGAACAGACTAGATCCGAAACGTGTTCGAGTGCTTGTTTTCGAAAATAAAAACAGCTGCAGTAGGTAAAAATAAAAACAATTATTGATTAATCCACTGTAGTTAAGATGATAGTAGAGAAAAAGTTACTGTAAACTCAAAATCAACAGTTTAAAGTTTCATTTCTTAGAATTTAGTAGATTGTTTTTCTTTTATTCCTTCTGTTTTTCTTTATCAATTTACTAATATATAGAAATAAATATTAAATTATATTATTAATTAAGTTATAAAAGGTAAAAGTTCATTAAGAATTAGAATGTTCGAGATCTTGTCAGTATTCGAATTCGGGAAAAGAGATGTTCCTTCATTTTCAGTAGAAATCTTTCTTAATTTTTATTTATCTGCATAAACTTATTAAAAATTATTATGTTGCTGACTATTAGAGAAATATATCTTTTCGAATTTTAATATTCCTAATGAGAATCTTAGTAGAAATCTTTATTTACATAGGTGCTCCAAGGAACTAAAACTATGAATAAATCTCGATTACACTATTTTATTTTCCTATTTTATGTTGTAACTTGTGATATTATTTAAATGCTTTGTATCATAATAAAAATATTTGAAAAAAAATATATGTTTTTTTATTACAAAGGTTTCCATGGGCGCTAGTGACCCGCAGGGGTTGAATCGATTTCTCTAGGAAGTGTCGAGTATAACTTATCCTTTGGGAATCGAAAGGCAAGTTTATTTTATTTTTTTCTTTAACATATTTAAAAATAATATAAAAAGATAATAATTGAATATACCTTTAAATATCTTGTTGAATAAACAGAAATATTGTTCATTTCTATTTGAACTTTTTATTTAAACGTATTTGTAGTTTATTCTTATTTTGTTTCAATGTAGAAAGAGATTGGCGAATTGAATCTAAGTTGAAAGTGGTTAACAAGCAAACCAGGTTAAAAATCCCTGGTTTATAAAAATTTAGGTCTCACAATTTTAATAACTAACATTATAATTATGGACATTAATATAATATTTTTAATAAATTACAAAAAACCACAATATGAAATCCTTTCAATTTGCCAACATTTTTCTCTTGAACTTGGTTCCTACAGTTGGCATTTGTTTAATTAAAAACAGATTTTCTTTCGTTCAATATGATTATCTTCATTGTCATCATCTTCCCTTTCCTCTTAAATCATCTCTTTTCTAGTAATCTTTAATTAGAATCAATATAAGTTACCAACAATCATCATAAACAGCATGAAACTAAATTTCGTTTCATTTGTTGAAATATAAGCGATATTTATTAAATAATTAAAACGACTTATCTTTAGAGATGACACAATGTAAACTAATGGCTCTTTCATATTCTGTTTTAACAGAAGTGTATAATACCATGTTATTTCGTTTTCTAAAAGATTTATTTGCTATTGTTAGCTTATAGATAATACATATGTTTATTCCAAAACTCGGTATTTTTACACACCAATCAAGTAATCTCTTTGAAGTCACCTGACAAGATTCTTTATTTAAAAATAAAGCAGATACATTTACTTTCAGCAAATTTTTAACTAAAAAATCTAGAAATGTTAGTTTGTGAAAATATAGTAAAGAAGAAAAAGGAAAAAATGCCAATTAACATTAGAAAAAAACCTTATTTTTTCGTAATTGGTAGTAGATTTCCCCAATTAACGTATCAATACCACGCATTTGGTTATAATATCACATATACGTTAAAAGATACCGCTTTTTATTGTAACAGTAAAAAGTCTTAACACCACCTGTTTGTTCCAAAAGGACTTATCTCCAATCAATTTTTTTTTCAAAAATAACAAATTCTATTAGAGCTAAAATTTTTTAAATATCTAGTATAGATAACATACAAGTATAATAGTTATTAAGCACAAAAAATAATGATAAATGAGCTTAAAACCTATTTTTCTTGTTTTCTCAAAAATACTTCATGTAGATAAGTCGTTTCGGAAATAGGTTCTTCAATTATATTAAATTTTTATAACTTCTTTGGAAATCTTTATAACAGTCAAATCCATTACTGTTTAAAATAAACATTTATAATGATAACTGATTTGCTATTATTTAGACAATTTTTTTAAAGATTTAACATTTTTTTTGAAATTTTATTTTTCCATGAAATCAAGCATTTTATAATCAATTCTTTTAGTTCTTTTAGTCTACTATTGAACACTAGTAATTGGTTACGGTTTTGCGTCACACCAACTTCTGCAAACGTGAAGAAACATCCAGCTGGCCGCGTGGAGTTTGCCGGATGTTTCTTCACGCCTTTAACAGTTAAATAGGCATAAATTCCTCATAGAAAGTTCTCCCTGGAGGCATTCCTCCTTGGCAGATCGCCCATGTGTTGCCTTATTCCATTCTAAATTATTATTCTTGTTAAATTTTAATCAAACAACTAAAACAACTTTTTTATTGTTATTACCATGTTCTTATTTACAAAATCAAAATTGCCCTTTATTCGATTACAATTTTCGAATTGTAAACGTATACATTCTCACTGTCGTCTGTCTGTCCGTCTGTCCTTCGTTAACCTCGAGAAAGGAGTTAGATAGATGAAAAACTATATACAAACTTCTGGTCTGGACCGGCAGTCGCATGATTTTTTAAATTAAAATATGATTAAAAGTTGTATCAATATGTTACAATAATATAAATAATAATATATATATATATAATAATAATATATAATAATNTACAGTTTGGATAGAAAAAATGTAGACTATAGTATTCGATTCAGAAAACGATCAAAATCTTATTTTTCTAAATAATAAACTAAATGTTCTAATCATCCAATTACTGAATTTTTTGAATTTATCTTCTAGTTTTCTTCCGTAGAAATCTAAAATATATAGGTATACTGTATATACAGTAATAACTCGATTACCATAAACGATTTTTAAAAATTACATCTGCTGTTAAATTTACAATATTTATAATTAAAATAATTATTTTACTTATTCCAGTCCGAAAATATTGTCTATTTTTCTGAAAATAAAAATAAAATTCGTCTTAAAAATTAATTTTAAGAATTAAAATTATTTCGGTAAAAATATGAATAAAAATTTAAAAAACTCTGATTTATTCCAAAAGTCAGTTAACCAAAACATATTAGTTAAAACAACTGAATAGGGAATATCAGCCATTCCAGACTGTTCTTAACCGTTCTTAAAATAACGTTAAAAATATACAGGGCAAACAATGATGTCAACATAGATTTTTATCTCTCTAGAGGCAAAAGAAATCTTTCTAGCATTGTATGAATGCATGCATGTGATGCATGCTTGTTCCAGCGCTAAAATAACCGAAGGGAATCAATTTAAGACGATTTAGTATAAGATATAAATAATCTCTGACTGAAAAAATACAGAAAATATTACAGAAATTGATACAAAAAAATAAGCTTTATTTTGTTAGAGAACACGTTCAAAACGACCGCCTTCAACGACAATACATAGATGTAGACCAGACCGATATTGATCTCTTAAGGATCTTTGTAAATATAAAAGTTTATTTTAAAATATTAAAGATTTTAAATAATGTTTTTGTGCTCTCAAATAAATTTAGGAAGATGCATTTTAAAAATTATGTAGGATAACTTTTCCAAATATATATATATATATAATATTTATTAGACCTCAATTTGAAAAAAATTGTAGACATAAATTTCCACTGTCATTCGTCTATCTGTCTGATAGATAAAAGACGAGATAAAATATATAACGCTTAGGGGCAGGAGGCCCAGATTAACTATATATACACTTCCCATACAAACCTAAAGTCAACTTATTTTAATTCAAAAAATTTTTACCTGAAAGGAATTAATAGATGACCGGCACGACTCTACTGCTAATAGGAAAAGTATGATGTACAGGGGTAAGACACTACTAATTTGAGATGGAGAGCATATATTTTAAATTAAAATACATTTATTTATCTTCAGATTAATTGTTTTTCGTAAACATTCTACACTAAACAACAGGTTTCATAGAATAGATTAATAGATATAAACTTGTTTGAAGGGTCAATGAAAAAACGAGATCAATATTTTCGTAAATGATCAAGAGTGGTAAAGACGTTGACAAATATTTACCATAAATCATATTAATCTCGCTTTATTAACACAATGTGATAAAAGGATTTGTACAGGATTCTGTAGAGAGGCTGTTCTATACAATATAGTCTATCTTAATTTTGGTTATTGCGGATAAGTTCAATACGAAATTAGTCGGTTAACATATAAGAATAATGGAAAATGAAATTTTAATTCAAATTATACAGGATGACTTAAAATTATATTAATAGAAATATATTTTAAGATGGGTTAAAACCGGTTTGGATAATTTAGTTAATTTCAATAATATATTTCGGTTTAATGATTTTTTGGATAACCCTGTATTTACATTATTGAATCACACAGATTTTATTTAAACTCAGAATTTTCTACACTAATAAGAAAATTCTTACTTCCTATTCATTCCAAAATTAATAAATAACTGAAAAAATTAAAAAAGAAATAATGCTGTAGATTAATCTGAATGATTCTGATATTTTATTTATATTTATAATTTTTAGCCGAATTGTTTTAATTCCTAATCTGTGTTTTTCTATGAATCATTTCTAATAATTTTTAGTAAGTATCTATTTCGTGAATAAAATGTTAATACCATAATTATAAAATGTACTTTCAAATAATGTTTTTTGGTAATACTGTATTACTTTTTTTCAAATGGAAAATAGAGCCAAATGACCTTACAATGCATTAAAATCATCTCGAAAATTAACATTAAATAATTATTAATGAAATTATTTTTAATAATAATATATAAAATTATTTATTGTGACATGGCCAGAGTGCCGTAATGTTTTCCACCTCAGGTTAGTAGTGGCTTGCCCCTGTACATCATACTTTTCCTTTAACAATAGAGTCGTGGCAGTCATCTATCAATATTAACCGCTTTAAGGGGAAGATTTGAATTGAAATAATGCAATTTTCATTTTACATCAGAAGTTTTTATATAGTTAAACAGGGCCTACTGTCCTTAATTGTTCCACATCTGGTCTCCGATTTCATCTAACTCTATTCTCGAGATTAAGAAAAGACAGATAGACGGACGGACGGACAAACGGACGACAATTTATAATTTACACATAAATTATTAATCTAAGAGACACTCATATATATATATATATATATTCAATTTATCCCACAAATGTTATTAACTGTTGATTATTATTCGAACTAAGAACATTTATGATCAAATTATCTAAATTTTAGAAAAGCGATTCGAAAGCGAAATCTCATATATCACTTGCTCTGCAGATTTATAAATACTTTGGCAAGCTTTTTATTTATAAAAAGGAAATTTGTAATTTATCAATTGTATAAACAATTTGATCAGCTATATAAATAATTTTTTGTTTATTTATAGCAATAGACAAATTGTCAAGCATCCACTTCAACTGTAAACAACAACAAATAAGAACAAATTTTGTTTTAATATTGAAAAGTCAGGTGATATTAGATAGTAAAATATCTTTTACAATTTTTAATAGAATTGAAGCTCGAGGATACATGTAAATGATAAAAATAAATATATATTATATAGTTCGACGGGCTTACCAGAATGGTGTAGAAGAGAAGCAGATATCAAACAAAAGAAGTCAAAAGATCAAGAAAATATTTAATGGTGAAGTTTTCTACTCTGTTTCTTAGTAAATGGAGATAATAAAGTCTACTTTTATTTACGTGTTGTTAAATAGACGTGAGATGTGAATAGCAATACACTTTACGTAAAAGCTTACTCCTTGATAAAAATTTAGTTCATGTAATGCTTTAAATATGCAAAGCATTTAAGTAACACTTAATGTAATCTTTTATATCTAATTTATTTTTCTAAAAGTGAAGATTAAACATATTAATTTGAACTGTTTTACATCAACATTAAATATGATAAAATTTAAGAAAAGAGAATTTGAAAACCTTCAACAGAAGTAAACAGGAAAGATTTAGAGCTCTGTGTACAAAGAACTAATAAACCAAATGAAACCAAATTTTGTGCACATACTTTTCTGGCCATAGGATTTTGATTTCCCAAATAAAAAGTTTACTTCTAAATATCCCCAATGGGAAAATTTGGCATTAAATCCCTGTAAGTTGCATGCTAGATAGGTTTCGAAGAAATTCAGACAATACGATGAAGTTGAAACACAAATTGAAATGAGTTTATTGCAATTCAGTGTGTCGATTACAAGTTCCGCGAGTTGTAACTGTCTTTAGGCTACAGTGTCACATATGATAATTTTACATGTCAAATTACACATATGGAAATATTCAGATAACCAATAAATCAGAGTAACGGTTCTACTATACGTGTCCTCTTTGTTTCCCTGTTTAAAGCATGCAGTTCGATGAACAATGCACTCGATGGCAAAGCGTAACTGATTTGGATGCAATTGTTTCACATGTAGCTAAATTCTATTTTTTAAAACAGCTAAGTTAGGAGCAACGTCCTGATAAACAAGATGCTTCAAGTAACCCCATAACAAAACACACAAAAAGTAGCCTGGTGATCGTTATAACAATATTGTTAGAAATGATCTGATAATAATTCTTTCATTCGTGAAGTGCTGAGGCAAAATGTCAGGCACGTTGATATCCATATGAGGAGATGTTCCATCTTGCGTAAAGATTATGGTATTCAAACAATTTCGTCACTGAACTGCAGGAATGACAAAGTTTTGAAGCATGTCTCCATACCTAATGACGTTGATAGAATATGTCACTGGCCCAATTCAATATTTCCTTTAAAAAATGGTGAATGATGCTGTAAACCCGTGCCATACTGTGATTTGTGGATTTTCTCTAGACCAAAAACGGCAGCTATGAGTGTTCACCAAGCAATCAAGTAAAAATGGGCTTCATCAGTCCATAGAATTTACCAGGGTCATTGATCATCTATTATCAGCTGAGCTATTAACGACATGGTAAATGATTTCTAGCGAGCATAATCACTAGAGCAATTCGTGACCACAAGACATCTTATAGGGGTATAACTGAAATATTCATCATAAAATTTTCCGTACCGTAGGACAGGATATGTCAAATTATCGTGACATTGCACACGCACTACAGCTGTCTTGAGAATTCTGCATTTGCTACTTCACAAAGGCAGTTGAAGCTTTATCTGTTTTCTCCAGTTCCACAAGTTTTCCCTATTCCTGGTTTTATCTTGAATACTTTCCACATAAACTTATTACATAAATACAATAGTGAGATTTATTAATTAGTATCAGTTTAATATAAATATGAATACGAAAGCATAAATTTATTTAAAAGATGATAATTCTTCACTAAATTCATTTAAATGATTTTAAAAGATTTTTGAGAGATTGAGAGCAGCATCTCTCTATAATGCATCTAAACACATACATCTGAATTATTATTTACAAATATGATTGATGATTAAATTATATCTTTCATCATGTTTTCGAAATTGGATGGTGGGTTGAAGTTACAGCCACTGTACAAATCACTGCAATGTCTTTACGTACACACGCCTAAAATGTCCACGTCCATGATTAAATTCTATATTTGGTTATGTTTAAGTTTATCGAGCTTCGTGGTGGAAAGGATAGTGGGCCACCCACTAAAACATCATAAAAATGCTTTGCGATTGGATTTAGATACGTGTTCAAAGTCAGCTCTCTATTTTAATTCTAAGTGGATGAAATTTGAATTACGTGATTTGAGTACATAGAACAAGGCAAGTTAAACATTTAAAAGTTTTTAATAATTAATAATTAAAAAATGGCAAGTTCTGAATATTTGAATATAGCTGGTGTCTAACATAAATTGCTTCTTAGCTTGATTTTATTTACATAATTGTTTTATAAACAATTTATGTTTCTTTTCTTATTAGTTAATATTGTTTAATAGTTGTTCATAAAATAGAGATTAATTAATGACAAATTTTTCAAGAAACAAATCTCCTCCACTAATTAATACCGACTCTTATGAAGCAAGATAGAAAAATTTTAGCAAATTAAATATAAGATTCATCCGTACAAAATTAAAGACTGATGACAATAATTTCTTTCTTTTTTTTGTTTCTTCATAAGTTTTCGTTATTTTAATTTAGTTACTTAAACTAAAATTTTCTAAATAAACATTTCTGCTAATAATAATTTTCACCGAAAGTTATATACGAAACTTTATATAAAATATGTTTACTTAATATCAAATTTATTTAATTAATAAGAAAACTTATATTTAATGTTTTAATTATTTAATCTTTCCTGAGATTTTTCTTAATCATTATGATCTTTTAATTTATTATAATTTTTATAAAATTATGCTAATGATCAAGACGTATTTAGGAGAGGAGCAAAGATCACATATGACCTTCCTTAAGCAAATATTAAATAAACAAATATATTACAACAAAAATAATTACGGCATGTTCCTGAAATATATTTTATTTCTAGAATTTTTTACACTTATTTACAAAGAAAAGATTAGTTACAAACCTAACAGAAACGTATCATAACGAAGGTGACATCAACCCCTATTAGATACGTTACTGGTACGAATAATCTAAATTTTAAAAATATCTATTATATAAATATTTTATATTGCTTTATAGCGAAGATAATGTTAACAATTTCTGTAACATAAGCTTAAAAATCTATTAAAAAATTTCTGAATTTTAAACTTTTCAAGGTTGCTTATATCATTCATCTGTATTCTTGCCATAAATATCATAAAATGTAAAAGAAATCTCATTATAAACACTTTGATTTTTTAGATATGAAAATTGAACTAAAAACCAATTTCTAAAGATTTTATAAAACAAACAAACTGACACTTGATCCTAAGTACAGTACTATACATTAGAATCCACCTTATTTATTAGATTACATTACAGTAAATTATAAATTTATAAATATATTAAATCATAAATTGCATTTTAAAGAGATGACGTTGATTATATAATAAAGATTATATAATAAGATTTTATAATAAAGATTATATAATAAATTGTTATATTAATTATAAGTTACTGTATTTTGATTTTAAAAGTTATTGATAAGCTATTATAGTTAATAAACCTTTTTAGGTTGAGAATAAAAATACATAAACTTTAAAATTACTTAGTTATTTTAAAATATTATATATATTGATACTATATAATTAACATATTAAAACATGAAAACAATTAAATGACTGAAGATTGTGCATTACAATAATGACCAAAATTGGTTATAATTGACAAGTTCCTAACAAATATTGTAGATAATTATTTAAACTAAAAGTTTGATTATAAAATGATGGAAACTGTCAATAGATTGACACTGTTTAATTGATAAATATATTGTATTCAATACAAAGAGCAAATATTTATCTTACAAGATCAACTGGTTATATTATCCAGCTGAGAAATAGTCGATTATCAGAAAGCGATATTGTGAAGTTTAAAAGTAGAAATCAATTTTCTCTTCCTAATTTTTACGAAAAAAGTATATCGAAAATCTCATCATACAGTATATAAATATATAAAATATATGTATAAAGGTAACCATCTTTTTTATCGATATGTACTGTACTAAAATCCAATAAATACTTTTATATTAGATAATACATTATTTCAATTTATAAAACTATAGATAGAATTCTATATTTTAATTATTTTTTCTAAAGTTTAATATATGTATTTTCTATCAAAATATTTATCACGCAACAAAAAAAAGGAGGAAGAGAGAATCAATGACCTTTAAAGTTATTGGAAAACTTATTATAGTAAACAAGTTCCTGCTCAGTATTCGTAAGAATTGTTTCCCCTGTGACCATTGAAATCGATCGATTTAATACTTTCTACTCTACTACAAGGGGTTTTGATACGTTATTATATATACTTATAATTAAATTTGATTATATTGTATGATACAGCACTATGATTAAGATTCAATAGGGCGATATGCTCCGGTCATTATGATATTTTCTCGAAAAAAATCAGATTTGTATCGAATGAAAGAAAAGAAAACCACGTTCCAATGTCATTGCCAACTGTTTTCCCAGGTGATGTGTGTCTTCTCGTTTAGACATAGGATACGCGTTCGTTCCTCTTGGGAGCACAGACTAATTTTGTCATCAGGTTGTCAGCTTTCCTCGACCCCGGAGATGTATTCGAGTCCCTAGTCGATAAGCAATAGTATTTTTAGTCATATGGCAGAATAGTTTTCTTGTTTAGTCATTCGATAACATTATGTAAAGGCTGGATAGAATTACATTTAGAATTTTTCAATTGACAGAAAAATCTTAATTACTTTCACTGTAAAAACGACAGGAAAACAGAAAAATGTAGGAAATTGATTTTGTTTTACACTTTTCTAAAGATTCTCTGATTGCAAAGTTTCTTGTTTTTAGAAAATTTCTTTTCAGTTTTACCATTTTTGTTTTATAAATCTGCAAAATTCCCGGGACAATTTTTTGTACGTGGACAAAATATTATTGATTTCTACGAAAGTATGATTGTAAAGATATTGCAACGTCTGAAATTATTTCTTTAAGACCATTTGGCAAATGACCAGTTTTTCTGAATATTACTCAAGTAGAGCATTTTCCTAGAATTCTTTGTATGCGAGCTTGAAAATTCCTGTAACACGTCACCAAACTTTACAAATCTACATTACATTTTACAATACTTTTCTTACGTTGTAAACTTTAAAACATTATAATATAATCTATTTATATTTATATAAAACCAGAAACTGATCTAGGGTTGGCAATGGGGTCGATTGTCCCCATGTGATTTTTCTTATTGCTAACACGAGTTTCATTGTTTCTGTTTAATATATTTTTGCCATTATTTTTTAAATTTTGTTTTATTATACGTTTCTATTGTTTATTTTAAGTAATTATTAAATAAATAAAACATATATTGTTTATTTTACTGCACGAATAAAAAAAAATCTCCCCTCCCAAATCTTCCTGCATGAAAAATACTTTTATTAACATTTATCACTCTTTTATCAGCTAAATTTTATATTTGAAAGTTTATAAATTCATTATTTTTATAAATTTAATATAAAGTTCATTTATGAATCAATGTAGAAAAAAACAAAGGAACAAATCAATATTTTTTTGTCCTGTGGTATCAGTTTTCAACTCCATTAAGTATATAACACACACACAAATAGGGAACAGAACATATTTTTGATACGAAAAGTTTTAAGTTTCTGTACAAGGCTAACAGCAATCAAAAACAATCAATTTTACAGTAACGGACAGATACAAGCTCATTATGGATGTTTGTACCTGTAACTATTATCCATGACATAAACTTCCGATTCTAAAACTAGAAATAGATTTATTTAAAATAAAAGAAAATAAAGAAGATATCGATGACACGAAATAAAATGTAAGATAGGACCACTGTGTACTGTACAGTACATCTTTGAACATTGAAATAAGAAGAGAGATGGAGCTGCAATCGCTATTGGATATCCTCACAGTATAGTTTATTACTTCCTCTCATACTATTTCAAGCTGAGACGTGGCTTCGTGTGCACTACACCTACGGCAGGTGTTCCTCTTTTATTTCACTTTTAATCAACAATTATGGGGGAATTCCATTTAAATAACGATACAGGTGAATAATTATTTTTATAAATTATTTATTATATGTATTTAATATACTTTATTATTTTAAATAATTTTTTTTTCGTAAAAGTAAAATAAAAACATTTATTTTATATTATTTTTTAATGAATTATTAGCATTTTTTCGTCTTGGTATTTGCAATTTTTTTTTCTTATTTTTAAGTTTTAAATCGTCAATTTCTTTATTTTAAATATTTTATTAATTAAAAGTTATTTATTAACTTAATTTTTCAAATCCCTTAATTAAGTAAGTAAAAAAAATTTTAATGTTATTTTATTTATATATAAACCTATATAATTAATCTTATGTTTCTCTTATTACTGTGAAATAACATTATAATTAGCTAATGAGATATTTATGTAATTTTATTTCTATGCTATAAACATAATAAATTAAATTTAAAAAAATGCCAAATTTTATCGAAATATAGTTACTTAATATTTAATTATTTTAAATCAAAGGAAGAAGTTTGTCAATACAGGAAGATTTTTCTGCCTTTAAACACTTCGAAACACTTCCTCTATATTTCTTAATTATACTTCCTATTTATGTTTCCATAGAAAAATATAGCCATAAAAAAATAATATATTCATATTAAGCATAAACAAAATTTAAAAAATTTTTATTAATAATTTATTAGATATTCAAATTTTACCTTTTGTCTACTATATTTTTTTACTGTAAACTATTATGTAAATATATTATTTAGGCCTATCACGTGTTATGAATGAAGTAGAAAGGTTAATTAGTTTATTTGAACGTGAGCGATATATTAGAGAGTAGAGTAAATATGACTTTTTTTTTAAATATATTTTATGTTGATTTTCACCATAAACACTTCATTGATTAGACCTTGACTTTTTTAAATAATTATGACAATAAACTATTATAACTTTTTATTAATTTACAAAACATTAAAAGACTTGGTAAGTTATAAAAGATATTTTAGTAAGTGAAACCAGGTGTTCTCTCTGTGATTTTTCAGCTGTTATATAAAGAAGTGTAAACACAAACTCCTCCATACCAAAACTATAACGTAAAAAATGACTCTTTTTTAACCAAGTTTTAGAAAATCTATTGTTTATATAAAAAAAGTAGCTGAAAGTACAAAAGTACCGCTGTGTCTAGCAAGAACACCGCACTAACTTGGTCTTCTTACTGCATTGAAGGCAGTGACAGATAACACACGGTGCTTTGACACCTAATATGTAAACCAGCTGTTGCTAATGGTAGATCTTTCAGAATTCTGATAAAGTAATAATTATGTTTATATAAAATGAACTGTACCTTTGTCTTCATTACAAAATGTATCACAAATTTCAAAATAGATACAATTATATAAGCTTACATGTAAACAACAATTTAACTGTAGATTTTCATTTATAAAATTATGCCATTATTACATATATAAATTTTCTACACTTGGAATCCCAAATACAAATAAACGTCTGGATTGAAATGTGCTATAATTAATTTTGAGGGAATCATTTAACTGATTTGGAATTTAATTCAAAATATTAATCACTGTAAAATGATTTTATAAACATTTATTGTTCTGCCTCTAAACACTTACAATGTATTCAATAATCGATGCATGTAATTATTTATTCAGATAAATGATAACTTTAAATTGTTATTCACTAGTTAAATTTATATAGAAAGCAAAAAAAGGACATCTCAATGATTATACGTCCTAATGACTTAGTAAACCTTTGTTATTTATTTAAAATTAAAATCATTGACTGACTCGCAGGCGACACAATAGATTACCTACGAATGAAATTACATTACAGTTTAAAAATTTTACCTAAAAGTATTAAAAAGACCGCTATATAATTTGTAACATTCAACATAACATATCTAATTTTCTATAATTCTACACAAAGGGAAAATAATGGCAGTTTATAATTGAATATCAATTATTTAATATTATTTATTTATTTTACATAGTAACGGGTTAATTTTTACTAATTTCATTTGATTAGTTTCATTTAATNATGGAATCAATGTAGAAAAAAACAAAGGAACAAATCAATATTTTTTTGTCCTGTGGTATCAGTTTTCAACTCCATTAAGTATATAACACACACACAAATAGGGAACAGAACATATTTTTGATACGAAAAGTTTTAAGTTTCTGTACAAGGCTAACAGCAATCAAAAACAATCAATTTTACAGTAACGGACAGATACAAGCTCATTATGGATGTTTGTACCTGTAACTATTATCCATGACATAAACTTCCGATTCTAAAACTAGAAATAGATTTATTTAAAATAAAAGAAAATAAAGAAGATATCGATGACACGAAATAAAATGTAAGATAGGACCACTGTGTACTGTACAGTACATCTTTGAACATTGAAATAAGAAGAGAGATGGAGCTGCAATCGCTATTGGATATCCTCACAGTATAGTTTATTACTTCCTCTCATACTATTTCAAGCTGAGACGTGGCTTCGTGTGCACTACACCTACGGCAGGTGTTCCTCTTTTATTTCACTTTTAATCAACAATTATGGGGGAATTCCATTTAAATAACGATACAGGTGAATAATTATTTTTATAAATTATTTATTATATGTATTTAATATACTTTATTATTTTAAATAATTTTTTTTTCGTAAAAGTAAAATAAAAACATTTATTTTATATTATTTTTTAATGAATTATTAGCATTTTTTCGTCTTGGTATTTGCAATTTTTTTTTCTTATTTTTAAGTTTTAAATCGTCAATTTCTTTATTTTAAATATTTTATTAATTAAAAGTTATTTATTAACTTAATTTTTCAAATCCCTTAATTAAGTAAGTAAAAAAAATTTTAATGTTATTTTATTTATATATAAACCTATATAATTAATCTTATGTTTCTCTTATTACTGTGAAATAACATTATAATTAGCTAATGAGATATTTATGTAATTTTATTTCTATGCTATAAACATAATAAATTAAATTTAAAAAAATGCCAAATTTTATCGAAATATAGTTACTTAATATTTAATTATTTTAAATCAAAGGAAGAAGTTTGTCAATACAGGAAGATTTTTCTGCCTTTAAACACTTCGAAACACTTCCTCTATATTTCTTAATTATACTTCCTATTTATGTTTCCATAGAAAAATATAGCCATAAAAAAATAATATATTCATATTAAGCATAAACAAAATTTAAAAAATTTTTATTAATAATTTATTAGATATTCAAATTTTACCTTTTGTCTACTATATTTTTTTACTGTAAACTATTATGTAAATATATTATTTAGGCCTATCACGTGTTATGAATGAAGTAGAAAGGTTAATTAGTTTATTTGAACGTGAGCGATATATTAGAGAGTAGAGTAAATATGACTTTTTTTTTAAATATATTTTATGTTGATTTTCACCATAAACACTTCATTGATTAGACCTTGACTTTTTTAAATAATTATGACAATAAACTATTATAACTTTTTATTAATTTACAAAACATTAAAAGACTTGGTAAGTTATAAAAGATATTTTAGTAAGTGAAACCAGGTGTTCTCTCTGTGATTTTTCAGCTGTTATATAAAGAAGTGTAAACACAAACTCCTCCATACCAAAACTATAACGTAAAAAATGACTCTTTTTTAACCAAGTTTTAGAAAATCTATTGTTTATATAAAAAAAGTAGCTGAAAGTACAAAAGTACCGCTGTGTCTAGCAAGAACACCGCACTAACTTGGTCTTCTTACTGCATTGAAGGCAGTGACAGATAACACACGGTGCTTTGACACCTAATATGTAAACCAGCTGTTGCTAATGGTAGATCTTTCAGAATTCTGATAAAGTAATAATTATGTTTATATAAAATGAACTGTACCTTTGTCTTCATTACAAAATGTATCACAAATTTCAAAATAGATACAATTATATAAGCTTACATGTAAACAACAATTTAACTGTAGATTTTCATTTATAAAATTATGCCATTATTACATATATAAATTTTCTACACTTGGAATCCCAAATACAAATAAACGTCTGGATTGAAATGTGCTATAATTAATTTTGAGGGAATCATTTAACTGATTTGGAATTTAATTCAAAATATTAATCACTGTAAAATGATTTTATAAACATTTATTGTTCTGCCTGTAAACACTTNTTGAGCACGTTTTCAAATAATTATAATTTCTGAAACGAATATTTACCTACATAATCTCTTACTATCGTTTATGTTATGTTAATAGCTTTTAAATTTAAACTAAATACAGTTTACAACAGAGATATAATTTTAAGATTTTAAAAGACAAATTTAGAAGTTCCATCTCATAATTTAGAGAAATTTTTAAAATAAAGTTTAATTTATTCTTAAGAACCAAAAGTATAGTAAAATCTGTATATACAGGAATCGCACGGTACCAAGAACTAGTGTTTTGCTCTTCCGCTGGAAATTTTAATCACATTACAGTAATACAGAAACAAAGTTGTTCCGTGATCCGACTTCCAGAGGAATTTTAATCCTCTAATTAATCGTTTACTTTAATCTCTGTAATTTTTAATATGTTAAACTTGTTTTCGTATACTAGGTACAGTACGTACTATTGTAGTTACTAACTAATCTGTATAAAGACAAATTGAAGCACTGTGTTATCTTATTCTTATTGTTTTCACTAGAGATGAACGAATACTATCAGAGAATATTTGAATCCTTGAATATTACTTTGATAAGAATTAAATTTGAATACTACGAATACCTGCAATATCGTATTACATGTACAGTACAGAACAGTACATAAGTCACAGCGACTGATCCAGAAGTACCTTTTATTAGCACGTGCAAGACGATGGTATTGCGGATTCGATAAATCATATTTGCCATCATAAATGTTTTTTCAAACATCACCGATAGTCCAAGTTGATTAACAAACAAAAGTACTAAGGCTCTGGCCAAGTGGCATGCGAATCTTTTTGTCACACAATCGTGTGACGCGATTCTGTCACGCGATCTGTTAAATTATTGTTGAAAATAAAAGAAAATTAATCAGTTTTTATCTAGTTTTCAGAATGTTTATAATTTTCCTAAATTTGGAGCTAATCTCTAAACTTTTCGAGATTTATACTGACAAGTGACAAACAAAAATCTTAATAATAAAAATCATTAATTATTTAAAATAGAAATGAAAAAAATATAAGTTCTTGTTTCCTTTGTTGAATATTTTCATGTACAGTACAGTACTGTACGATGTAAAATCTAATTTGGTCACATCATAACTTTCTTCATACATTCGAATGCATCAGAACGTGACGACTTAAACGTGACATTATCGGACTCATAACAAATGTAAATACGATAAACTTGATAGAAAAACTAAAGAAAAAGGGTCGATAATTTTAGTTTTTTCATTAGATTTTATTTTATAAAGATCGATAAATATTTTCACTTGAAATTCGAGAATTTTTAATACTAAAATCATTTAAAAAGCCAGTATACACGTAGTAGTGCATCAAAACTATACCAAAAATCATGCTTATTATATATATATTTCAATGAAATTTTTCATATTGCCTTTTTCATAAGACGATTACAAAGCGATTATTTTATGAAAAAGATAAGATTAAATATAAAATATNAAATTAAATACAAAAGCCAATTTTTATACACTTATGCATTAATTAGTAGAATGAATGCTTCCATTTAAAAACTTTTTCAGCTTTAAAATAATAATTTGTTGAATCTAATTCAAGTTTATGCTTAGGACGAACTATAAAAAATTTGAGTAAATGCACCTAGACTTAGAATTCATAACAAAGACACTCTATTGTAAACAATAAATTATAATGTAAACAATACTTCTTTATTTGGATATGAAGTATTTTCGGCATATTTCGTTCCACGTTTATTTTAAACCAAACTCCTCAATGCATGTTAAAACTGTACAATTTCAATGACAGAATTATATTTAAAATAAAACATTTTAAGAAATAAATTCGTGTCTTTTATATAGACACAAATGGCTCGGTTTTAAATTAGGAGCAGATTTAAAATATTTGTGTGATTTAAATCTTTTCAATAAGAAAATAGCATTAATCTTATTCAATTATTATTAATTTATTTCTTTTAAAAATAAAATATTCCAATAATCCAATCGACATGCTTGAGATAATTCTTTGGAGATTTAGCTTAATGAGAATTGTTGGGCTCATGTAAAATTTGTTAGAAATGTAGTAGATAATTACATTTAATATTCATCCTCATTCTAATATTTTACATTTCATTCCATTCATATTCTATGTTATGTTATTATTGTTTGAATAAATACGGATAATATTATGATGTAAAAGTTAATCATATCAGTATACATTTCTTTATAATTTTTTCATTTAAATCGTTTGATAAAAAATTATAACGAAATGTATGTTTATAAATAATATAAATAGAAGTATTTTTTCAATTTAAAATCATTTCTTTAATATTTAACACGAGAAATGCAAAGAATTTCCATTAAAGAGATAAATGATTAATCGGAGTAAATATTTTAAAATATTATTTTATACTAAAGAAATTTTAATTAAATAATATTCTATAACAGTAATATACAACTATATAATATATAATTGCACATTATTATTATTATTATTATATAATACGCAATAATATAAAATAAATATGAACCTTAAAAAATCATCGTTTATTTTTATCTTTGTAATTAATTATTCTCGTAATTCTAAAAAACGTAATAAAATTCTGTGTTAAAAGTAAATATATTAACAGATTAAATTATTCAAATTATAAAAAATTTGCTTAATTTTACATTAAGTAAGTAAAAAGTTGAGAAACTTTTTGAAGATTCGATGTAAAATTCACTTACATTATTATTAATTTATTGTAAAATTTACGAAAATAGAACGTTCTGTATCGTTGATATATTATTAAAAGTCGTGTTTGCAGTTGTATATAAACTTTTGAAATTTGAGAATTACTTTAATATCATGCTAAGACGAGAGATTTTTATAAGTAAAGAGTTATGATTGATTACAAATAACGACTTATTCGAAATCTCTCAACTTAACTTTAAGTTTTGTCAAAGTATTAAAGATGTTACTCTTATGAATTTTTTTTATCTCCATTCGTTTTCCTACGTTATTAAAAAAGTATACCTTTAAAAATGTAGTAACTAAATATAACTTTTGCAACTTTTTTTTTACAGGGTCATTACGTTAGAGTGACGTTAAAATTGTCATTTAATGAAAATTTATATGAAATTTTACAGTTTATTTATAAATGAATAGCAAATTTTATTTTAAATATTTTATAAAATGTTATAAAACCATTTAATCCTTTTATAACAGTAGTTAAATACAATTAATTAATTTTTATTTTATTTGTAATTATGAAATATAATTAATCATCGATAATCCACTTATTTCTAACGATCATTTTTCTTTAATTATTATTCTATAAATAAAGGTTAAAATGACGTTTTAAATAATTAATAACGTGCAGGAGATTGAATACAGTAATGCAAAAGCAACATTTTTTTTTCCTCTGCAAAAATATTGGATTTTTTTTTTTAGATCTGGATAAAGCCAATATGTTTTTCCTGGAAGGATACCTGAGACACAATACAATAATTGGTCTGTATAAATCATCGTAAACAATTAATAATTTTAACAGAAAATAAATATCTACTTATGTAATTATATATCTATATAATGTTTACTTATATAATTATTTATTAATTATTATAATAATGCATAAAAACGGCGCCATTAATAATAATAATTTCTGATAAGATAGAGAATTGTAACAAAATTTGATCATAGAAAGGTTTAGATATAAATTTATAAATTCAGACTTTATTAATTAAAATTAGTTAATAACTGTACTTTTTACTCATTTAATTGTATTCAGATATGTGATTTAAATATATTTTACTGTACATTAATGATACAGCATAACAGAAGAACTTGTATGTGTCTCAGATAAAAGACATAACAGAAGACTTATTGTATATATCTCAAGTATCCTTACAGGAGAAACGTATTGGTTCTATTCAGATTTAGATAAAGCCAATATTTTTTACAGAAGAAAAAAAATTATTTTTTTTATTATTTTATTCACTCTTCTTCATAAAATTACTTATTTAAAGTTATTTTTAAATAATTAAAGAAAATAATGGCTAGTAATAAGTGGATTATTGAAGATAAATATATTTGATAACTTCTTTCATAAAATAAAAAAGTAGTATTTTATTAATTAATTTAAATGATAATTTAATATTTGAGTAAAATTTAAATGATCAATATTAAACGTAGTGTCTGTTATTTACAAAGCGCTTCGTTACTTTAACAGATACCTGACTTACTGAATTACATCTGAGAGTGATGCTTCTATTGATTTCTCAAATTACTCCACTAGTCCATTTGAAATAAGATATCTCTGAATTTATATATACATTTGTATATCTTTATATAATAATATATATCCATTACTTTTTATATAAAGATTATTATAAAATAAGTTGTAACAGTAGAAAGTAATGTATATATTTTTTTTATTTTGGCAATTCTTTGGCAAGTCTAAACAATTCTTTACAGTCTAAAAGTTTTAAATTTAGAAAATAAAATAAAGATTTCTAAGTTATAACTTTTAACTATATATAGTGAAATTGCTTTTCTTTAAATAGAAAGTTATTATTATATCATCTATTTAATACAAAAATAAAATCATTTCATTAAAAATCGAATCATTAACTTCATCTGTAACATCTTATACCTGCTTAATGTTTACTATATATAACATGTGTTGAAAGAGATACGTGGAAAATATCAATATTACAAGTGTTACATTTTAATCAGCATATTTATTAATCGTATTACTACTCTATGACACATGCATTAATACAGAAAGTATGTAAGCATTGTTAGTGTACGCAAACAACAATTAACGGTTAGTTTGGTAATTAATACGACAAACTTTTACAATACAATAGAATCTACCATATTCGAACTAATGTGGGCGGGAATGATACGGATAAGAAAGTGTGATAATTTTTAAATAAGACTGTNAAAAAGCACATATTCTACTAAGATAAATAGTTACGGTGATTTATCTCAGTAGAATGTGTACAGTGAGATTCTTACTACACGGAGATTTTAGAGAAAGATTAACAGAATAAATCAACGTAATATCTTGCGTGAAATGCTAATGGCTACAGCGAAACTTATTACTTTAGTATAGAAATATCATACATTGTTATAATTTTTTACACAACATTCAGTCGATTAATTTCTAAATTGAGCACGTTTTCAAATAATTATAATTTCTGAAACGAATATTTACCTACATAATCTCTTACTATCGTTTATGTTATGTTAATAGCTTTTAAATTTAAACTAAATACAGTTTACAACAGAGATATAATTTTAAGATTTTAAAAGACAAATTTAGAAGTTCCATCTCATAATTTAGAGAAATTTTTAAAATAAAGTTTAATTTATTCTTAAGAACCAAAAGTATAGTAAAATCTGTATATACAGGAATCGCACGGTACCAAGAACTAGTGTTTTGCTCTTCCGCTGGAAATTTTAATCACATTACAGTAATACAGAAACAAAGTTGTTCCGTGATCCGACTTCCAGAGGAATTTTAATCCTCTAATTAATCGTTTACTTTAATCTCTGTAATTTTTAATATGTTAAACTTGTTTTCGTATACTAGGTACAGTACGTACTATTGTAGTTACTAACTAATCTGTATAAAGACAAATTGAAGCACTGTGTTATCTTATTCTTATTGTTTTCACTAGAGATGAACGAATACTATCAGAGAATATTTGAATCCTTGAATATTACTTTGATAAGAATTAAATTTGAATACTACGAATACCTGCAATATCGTATTACATGTACAGTACAGAACAGTACATAAGTCACAGCGACTGATCCAGAAGTACCTTTTATTAGCACGTGCAAGACGATGGTATTGCGGATTCGATAAATCATATTTGCCATCATAAATGTTTTTTCAAACATCACCGATAGTCCAAGTTGATTAACAAACAAAAGTACTAAGGCTCTGGCCAAGTGGCATGCGAATCTTTTTGTCACACAATCGTGTGACGCGATTCTGTCACGCGATCTGTTAAATTATTGTTGAAAATAAAAGAAAATTAATCAGTTTTTATCTAGTTTTCAGAATGTTTATAATTTTCCTAAATTTGGAGCTAATCTCTAAACTTTTCGAGATTTATACTGACAAGTGACAAACAAAGATCTTAATAATAAAAATCATTAATTATTTAAAATAGAAATGAAAAAAATATAAGTTCTTGTTTCCTTTGTTGAATATTTTCATGTACAGTACTGTACGATATAAAATCTAATTTGGTCACATCATAACTTTCTTCATACATTCGAATGCATCAGAACGTGACGACTTAAACGTGACATTATCGGACTCATAACAAATGTAAATACGATAAACTTGATAGAAAAACTAAAGAAAAAGGGTCGATAATTTTAGTTTTTTCATTAGATTTTATTTTATAAAGATCGATAAATATTTTCACTTGAAATTCGAGAATTTTTAATACTAAAATCATTTAAAAAGCCAGTATACACGTAGTAGTGCATCAAAACTATACCAAAAATCATGCTTATTATATATATATTTCAATGAAATTTTTCATATTGCCTTTTTCATAAGACGATTACAAAGCGATTATTTTATGAAAAAGATAAGATTAAATATAAAATATTTCTTAGGAAAAAAAAATTGATTTTAGATAAGTGAGTTTAATTTCTTTAAAAATTAATTCATAAAATAACTTTTTCCTGCTCGTTTTACTTTCCCTGCTGTTATATATAACAGAGGGAAATTATTGCGATCGGTCAAAAAATGAACCCCCAAGATTTTTACATTTTTGGACTCAGGACACCTTGAAATGTCGAGAAATGCAATAAAATTCGGGAGTAATTTCTGTCTATATGGATATTAGTGTATGTGCGACACAATTTTATTCACCCTCTTTAATGCTTAATAACTCCTGTGCATTTTGTAGAAAATTTCTGAAATTTTTCACTGAGGTTTGTGTATTACGGGGATTGATGCTATTAAATTTTGGTGGTTAAAGATCGAATGAGTGGGGAGATAATAAAGTGCTTGTGTATCTCCAATAAAGTCAGACTTAATGACGATTTTATTCGTTATTAGCATTTACAATTTTTTTTATAAAACCTATTCCTACCCTCAAAATTAAGCTTATTGCCGTTTTATAATAGTTATAAATATAAAAATTTTTAAAATAAAATACGATAACAGATGGCGCCAGAAAAATTTTAAATGTTGCCGGAAAATTTGAGCAACTCGTTGCTGGTTTATTTTATTTTAAAGTGGATACGGAATGTAATTTTATTTTCTAATTAACTTTATAAATAGATTGAAGCGCCTTTAAAACTATTCTATTCGTTTTATTTAGTTTTCCTGCGATTATTTTTAATTGTTACATTCAATTTTATTTATTCCTTAAAATAATATAGATGAAAATTTATTAAGAATTAGCATTTACTGAATTTTTTTAAAATCTTAATTGTAACTAATTTGTTTGTAGAACTATATTAATTAATAAGGGAAATATTTAAGCTTAAATTTCCTACAGCAATAAAAGATAGTATCAGAAAAATTTCAGAAATCTTTATAGGCGAAACTGCTAAACCGCAGCTGTTACCTAGAATTATCACTTATATATACATAATCAACAATATAAGTTATATGTATATAAAAACTTTAACTAAAAATAAGTTTAAAATTTAATTTTTAAGCAAAATTATAAACAATTAGAGGAGTTTTCGATGATCATTACACATTACACTTTGCAAGAAAAAAGTTGCAATTAACTTCTATTTTTAGAAAAACATTAAACAATCAATTCTGCACAGATTTCATAGCGATTAATTCAATAGAATATCAAATTTATTATGCTTTTTTTTATAGAAAATATTGAATTCTAGATCGAGAGAAACCAAACTCGTCAACTAGTAGAGTTTACATCATCCTTAATCCTGAACCAGAAATAGTGTATTTACTACATTAAATACAGATCGTTTCTATAATTTATATATAATTAATATTATATGTTATATAATATTCTATATAATTTAGACTATAATTTGTAATAATTTGTTTCATAAGTTATAATTCATATTTTATAGATATAAATTTCAATATGTTTATATGCAAGCTCCCTTTATATAGGCCTATATATACTAAACGTTTGAAGTGAGGAAGGAGTAGGGTACTATACGTTTGAATTTTATTCTTTAAACTATCTAAACATTGATTTAAAAAAATTATACGATATTATTATTCCCATAGGAGTAATTAGTCACGGTTAGTAACTTCTCTCTATTGATTTGCCTTCAATATCAACTGCATTTAAGTTTCTTACGAGAGTGATATCGTGTTCAGTGCCGTTCGTGTAAACAACAATCTCAAAAAAGTATTCTAAGTGAGGATGATTAACTTTAAAATATTTTCTTAACGTATTTAATTTCGAAACGGAAGACTGCAAATTCTTTATTACAAGAAATGAGAAGTAATATTAGATACTACATTCAAGGAAAGTGGAAAATGTATGTTTGGGATGAATTAATTGCTGATCCTGTTTTGATGAGTTCTTCCTTACAAATCTGCTTCATCTTCTGATGGTATGCGAATCTATACTGAGCAAATCCTTCATTCTAACCTTCAATAATGAGGATGAATCAATACGATAATGTTCAGGCAGAATACTGCCCTTCCTTTCACAGACATAGCTGCTGATGTAGTGAAAATTTATATCACTATTACATAACTATCACGTTTATCTGATCTGGCTTTAGAGCTTTAAGAACATTGCCAATTGTGATAATATATCCACATTAATAGACTTAACATTTAAGGATATTACAACATATTAATGAGAATTTAAGTTATTAATCTGATTTTTTATTAAATTCATTGAAGGTGTGTTTATAAAATTAAGCGTCGTTTAGTAATTTAAGTCTTACTATACAATATTTAATAAAAATCGAAACGAATAATAATAAAGACCTTTTATAAAAAACGGCACGAAAATATAAAATCTAAACCATGTGATAGATATTTTTAATGAAATATGATAACATTACTGGGACCGTACAGTTTTTGAACCATTTTTGATCCCTCCCTATTGTGTACAATGATGTACAGGGTGGAAAAAAGTCACTTAACTCACCTGCTACAGGATATAGAATGTACCCAAAGTTAATTCGCTTATGTCAGGAACACATTAGATCGAAGGGGAAACAGATTGATGTGTCTTATACGCACGGCTGCCATCTTATGACGGCCATATTGAATGCAACTCCGAAACTGTAAATGGGAAGAGAGTCGTATGATATATCATTTAAGGTCAGAGTTTCATAAGGAATTGATTGCTGAAAGATTTTATTGGCCTACCTCGAACGGTTACAGAGTTATGAACGTTACATGATGTGATCAATGTACATTCTTTGAGTATCATATACTCTGTAGCAGGAGTGTTAAGTGACTTTCTTTCTTACCCTGTACTTTTGGCAAAACCCTTTCCTTTTACCTATACAAAATTTTGTGAGTTCTTGATGTTGAATAAATGACACTGAAAGCTGCTGATACTTTATTCACGTGACTAGTAAATAGGCTTATAAGAACAAATTAGCACGCCATTAATACCATTGAAAGTTTCCACATAGACAATGATCGACCCCCTACCTCCCCGTAGTATACAATGATGTACTTTTTCTCAGCTCCCTTCTCTCTTAAACTGTACACGTAATTAATGGACGGACATTTTCTGAAACCCTACGCTTAGAATTTGTAAAATTCTATAATATTTTAAAATTTTAAAATTGAATAATTACAGTTAAAAGATTCTGTTTGTTATTATGTGTTATAAGTGAAATGATATTTTCGCTTCTATGCTTCAAATTTGTTGGTTATAAGTCATTACATGAATAGTTTCCATTATGAAATCGTTACATAAATATATTTTCAAACACTTCAGAATTTTATCTGCAATTCATTATTTTCATCATTAATAAAGACATTTTAAAACCATTTATACTTGCTTAATTACGTAAGAAAGTTATATATTTTTTAATAAAGAAAACTTAAGTTCACTGACTTATAGATTACATGTAGTCATGTTCAGAATATAAAGTTAAAACCGCGTATCTATTCGAGTTGAAAGTCATCATACCATATAATATGAAAACCTGAGATAAATATAAATAAACCAATTTAATAAATATATTTACAGTATATTATACTGTCTCTTACATTTCTTATTTTCATACCGTGTTATGTATTATGGATATTTATAGCAAAGTAAATTTCCGTGCCAAATAAGAGCATTGCAACAAAAAAAAAAACAGTAAAATGTTTATTTAATTTTATTTTAAGAATATTTTAAAATGTGCTTCTTTGTGGAATTTATTCGAGTATTAATTTAATTACTATTTTTTTTAAATATTTAATTAAATAAATAATTTTATATTTAAAGCTGATTTATCTTTATGGATTCTGCTAATCATTTTTAGTCTGTAGGTGTTTATGCCACAAGCAATAAAAGTACAATTAAACTTCGATTTATCGCCACTATTCGTTTACCCCGGAAATTAGTAGTATAGCGAGTGCGGCGCTAAACTAAGGTACTTTATAAACTAAGAATTATAAACGGTAATGAATGCTATACAGTTTAAATGTTTGAAAATTATGTAATTTAATGATACCAATGTCATTTATAATGTAAAATCGTAAATTTAGTAATTCATAGATACTGAAGGGTTCTCTATTAATAGTGAAGATCCGTTTAAATTATTCATTGTATTAGTAGGAAGACGTTATATCGAGGTTTGTCCGTACTGTACATAGTTTAGTAAGTATGGATTTGTTCTAAAAAACGAACAATAGAGGTTAAAAAACTAGGAAATGTTTTGAAAAAATAATAGAAATAAAGCTTATAAAAGGATTTAAAAAATAGGTTAGAGTCTGATAGTGCTTATCAATTTAAATAATTTCTGTAAGTGGTTTAATATTACATAAATTTCCTGTTATTCTTTGCTGTAAAACCTGATTAATAAATGATATATATACTTTTATCATTATTCTAAATTAAATTTTATTTATATTATATAAGTCCACTTCTTTTATCAGATTTATTTGTTCCGTTTTTCTTGTATGCTTTCTCGTAATTATATTTGATCTCTATAAATCGTTCTCTACAACAAGCTATGTAATATAAACATACAATCTCTATAAACTCATACTCAATTGGAGTTAATGAAAATGTTTAAGATATATTTTCCTACAAGTACTTATTTTCAATGTTTAGTATCTAAAATGAAGACCTAATCATGTAGTTTCATCATTGTAAACTTGAATTAGGAAGAAATTAAATTGAATATAATGTAGATTATAACGTACTTTTCACTATATCTATTTATTTATTTTATAAAATAGCGTTTAAATAATGATTTCTTGAACATTTCTATCATGTTGAAATTCGATTAATTCAATAGAACAGCGCATCCCGACTGAATCTTAACTCGATTGTTGTTTATGTCCTTTGTAAATAACTCTTGAATCAAATGGAATGTTGTCTTTTTCTATTGTTTTCTCGTTTAAAATCTCTTATCACAGACAAAAGAAAATATTTTTACTTTCATTACATTGTAAATCCTTGTTTAAATGGTGAGAAAATTAACAGAGATTTACAAATATATTTTAATTTATTAATTTTCTTTAAATCATCTACTTGACATCATTTGTTTTTTAATTGCGTGTGCTGGTGATAAAGTTTAAATTTCACACTTAAACTATATTAAATATCAAGTTTCTTTATAAATATATTGACTAAATTGGAATGAAAACTTACTAGCGAGTGGTGCTCGAAACCAAACAAGAATGTTTAAGGTCAAAGACACGATAAACAACTATAAATTATTTATTTTCAAATTACTTCTTCACTATAAATTTATTATTTATGATAATTATATCTTAAATCCTTTATAGGTGTATATTTTACTCGATTTTATTAGAGTACTGTACAGTATAAAAATAAAGTAAAATTTTGTTTCTAGCTGAATTCTAACAGTCTTAATTTGAATTTTATAAGGTAAAATAATATTTTTATTTCTAGTTTTATATAACCTGATGTTATTTATTTTACAGAAATTGACATTTGTTCACAAAATCCTAACATATGTGTGGATGGAGCGGGGTGTCGAAACAAAGGTGGATCATACGAATGTTTATGTACTATCGATTTAAAGCCGGCTGACCCAAAACGTGGATGTTCTAGAGGAAAAGGCATGTTGACTTAGTCTTATATAACATTTTAATATTTTTACAGTAGATATCGCCAACGTTTTAATAACCATCGCCATCAAATGTTTAATTTAAGACTCGAATATTTGATCTTAACCTTATCTTTGCTATTTAATATCTCATAGCCAAAGGCGACGTACGGTAAATATTAAACTGTCCATCAGCCTAAATAATTATTAAATATTTATTTGTTTATTGCCTTAAATACTTCTATTAAAATCAGTACGTAAAAAAACGGTTATCGATTGTTATTTATAAATTTTTAGTTAATTAAATTCGCATAAAAACATATCAAAACTTTATAATATTCGCTTTTTTTTCTTAAATTTAATTTTAAAACTTTTTAAAATTATAATTTTATATGTTAACTTAAAATTAAATTTTATCATTCGCAAATCAAACGTTGGATTTAAGAATTTAATTATAATAGAGCGTGGCCCAAAAGTCAGTTAACCGTTTTATAGTTGAAAAAATTTCTAAAAAGATATTTCCAAATGAGATTTCTGGTGTTCAATAAACAATTTACAGTATTCAAAAAAATCAGAAAATCGTAATTTTTCGGTAGTCTTTTTTATAGCGTGTGTGACTGGACACTTGGACGTGTCATCAAACGAGTCACATGATCGACTTTTACATAAACAATTGATAATAATTCAATTCGTAAAAACTGCGTGCAATTTTATAAACACTTGCTAAGACCAGGTCTGTCAAGAGCGTGTATGGGGCTTGGGTGTAGAGCGGGCTTCCTCTTCGCTTTAGTCGGTCTCTTTTGCCAATTTTTAACAAACGAAATATGTAGAATGTTTTTTTTAATTAATTAAAAGTGGTCTTAAATATTTTATTTTCTGTTAGTAAAAATAACATTAATGTAGGTGTCGAGATCACTAGGGATTCCTGGGCTCTATAAAGATCCCTTGATTTCCCTCCTTTCTCGATGGCTAAGACCGTGTAAATACTGTACTGTACAACAGTGCAGTAATGTGTAGTCTAATTTATATCAATCTGCTTACTATGAAAAATAGAATAAAAATTAAAAAACTACTCTTTGAATGTAAAGATAGAAATAAATTTAAATATTCGTTTTTACAAATTTATATGTAGACCCATCAGTCATATAGGAAAAGCATCCGAATAAAGAGAATATTTTTGGGATATTATCTCTTTGTGTGCCCAAATTTTCAGCAGATATCTAAAAACACTTTTATTGCTTTTCTATTGTAGGGTGATTTATAGAAGTATCCAGAACCATTGTTGAGTATTGTTTACGTAAGTCGGCTTTTCAATATTAACTTTGAACGTGCGTATGTATATGGAAGTCTGACATCTGATCTCCTTAGTTAAATTGAAATATCTCAGANTATATATAGTGAAATTGCTTTTCTTTAAATAGAAAGTTATTATTATATCATCTATTTAATACAAAAATAAAATCATTTCATTAAAAATCGAATCATTAACTTCATCTGTAACATCTTATACCTGCTTAATGTTTACTATATATAACATGTGTTGAAAGAGATACGTGGAAAATATCAATATTACAAGTGTTACATTTTAATCAGCATATTTATTAATCGTATTACTACTCTATGACACATGCATTAATACAGAAAGTATGTAAGCATTGTTAGTGTACGCAAACAACAATTAACGGTTAGTTTGGTAATTAATACGACAAACTTTTACAATACAATAGAATCTACCATATTCGAACTAATGTGGGCGGGAATGATACGGATAAGAAAGTGTGATAATTTTTAAATAAGACTGTATTTAATTTATTTTGACGCCTATTTTTGACAATTCCAATTACAGTTAATTCTCAAAGTATTGTGTTAAAGTTGTTTGTTTTGTTCTATTCGATTCGCTGACGAATTGCTATATGTTCACACCACGAGTTTCACACAAATGCATCATTACGTCAGCGTGGTTGATATGATGCATTGTGCTCTTCTACGAACTTTAAGGCAACCTTAATTTAAATTAATATGTAGATTGGTTTTCATTATTTCCTATAAACACTTAAAAAATTAATGCTTTATATGCATGATATTTAATTGATAAATGGTAAAGAGTCACGCTATTATCACGTTTTAGCATTATTTCTCTTCAAATAAGGTTCGCCCCTAAAGGAGACGTCCATATTTATATAGATACGTGTAAATATTTTATTTACGAGTACGTTATGGTTAGTTTATACATAACTTATAACAAAGAGAATCGTGTTCATGTATAATGCAACAATCATTAGTATGCTGTCAACATAGAAAATACGTAAATAATGCTCTACAGCTTATTTATTAATTAAAGATTCTGCAACATTTTTAAATGTTTACCTTAATTGGCATCTAGTAATTAAGTGGGGAGCTGTTTATTCTTAAAGTTAAGGATAATAGTGAATGTTTTACAGAGTTTTATTATAAGAAATGTATTCAAATATATATATGTATGTATGTAGAAAAAGAGAGAAAGAGTTAAATTGACAGTTTAAGAAATATTCTAAAAATACGAAAAATAATTTTTTTATCATTTTTAGAATTCTACAAAATAATTAAAATGAGGTGATTTATATACTAAATCCACATATTTTGCTAAAGATTTTCTGATGCGGAAACGTGAATTACTCGATTTTTTCTTGTGGGGAAAAAATGAGATTCTAATTAACTGAATTCTTTGTAGTTACTCTGTAGCATTCCCCTCACGATGCATGTATTTAATAACTTTCTTGGAATGATAAAAAAAAAAAGTTTGTCATAACTTAATTGAAAACAGTTGACTGTCAAGTTGCTCGCTACAATCGAGTCGATTGGAGAACAATATTTCAAATAGCTTTATAGATTAAAAATCAGTATTTTCTAAACTTTTCGGACTATTGTTCCACTTTTAATTCTTATAGGCTATATTTATATATGCTTCAACTCAGAAATTCAAAATGACCACCCCTACAGACTCTTGTCTTCCAGAGCCTCCTTGAATCTTCTAAGGGACGATAGCGCTCATTTTGGTAGTCACTGCTATAAACTAATAATAAATATGTTTCCTAATATAAGATTTTGAAAATAATTTATTTACCAATGGTTCTTCGCAATTGTATTAAAATAAACGTACTTATATACACGTGTATAGAAATATTCAGTAATAAGCTTCTTTATTTACTTTAATACAGTAAAACCAGTCTTAAACGGAAACTAAATAAAACAGAAATCTGCCTAAATGGGAAAAATTCTTTGGAAGTTCGAGTTAAAAGTCCCAGAAATTTAGAATTAACAAGACCGTATTGTTTACCTAGGACCCGTAGACAGCTTCGAGTTAACGCAATTCGACTTAGCAAGGTTTTACTGTATTAATAAATTAATAAAGCAAAAAGAAAAAAATTTTCTAAATTTTAAGAAATGAAACTTCAAACTTAACTTAAAAACTCAAAATAGAGGTTACTTTTTTTTAATGCTCAAGTACAATACATTAAAAAATAATTGTGTTCATTTACCTACTTCAGATTTTATTTAAGAAAACAAGAATTCGAAAACTTTCAGGATTTAGTATGTTTCTTTTCTTGTCACAAATTAAACCAGAGAGCTGTCTGTCTGCACGCAGTGGCGGATATAACGAAGCATTGCAGAAAATAAAAATAAAAATTTGTTTCTTGAAATTTTAAAACGTTGTTTTAAAATGAACTACAATTTGTATATACGTGTTTGCACTGATATTTGTAAAATTTGAACATGATAAATGTGAAATATGAAGAAAATCCGGAAAACTCCTCGTGGCCAGCGTTGGTGAGGCTCGAACTCAAGATCATTTGGTTTATTAATAAAGATATATTATTGTTTTTCTTAGAAAACAATTATTACTGTAGCTATAAAATAAACAATAATGCAAGAAGTAGCTGAAAATGAAACGAAAATTACTTTTAAAATCATTTATTCTATTAGATATAACAGTTTTAATATTTATCCTCTTCTAAATATTTGCTCTATTGATTTGTGCTTTCTAAGATTAGAAATAACAACAAAAATCCTTGAAAGATATTTCTTTAATTGCATCATTGTGTTCTGAATATCCTGTGTATCCTCGAATCAATTTCTTTTCACTTAAATTTTAAATTTTACGAACTTTTCAGTTCGTAAAAATTAAAATTTCACAGCGCGACGTCTGACAAATAAAATATGTGCTTCAGCGTTGTAATATTTTTGTTAAAAATCCTATCACTGTGATAAACGAATAACAAGTTTTTCTATTCTATTAAGGAGCCGAATCATTGATTCTATTCAAGGACACAATTCTAACAAAAGTTAGCTGATTGAAACAAGTCACATTAGGATAAGAATTTTGTTGATATATCCATTAGTAAGATACTACTAAGTAATAAGTCTTGTTTTGTTTTTTTTTGCCTTACTTTATTCATAGCAATTTTATACAAGGTTTATAAAAAATTATTTTTAAAATAAATATTTTGTACTTTAAGAAATATTTTAAATTGTATAACAGACTACTTTAAAAAAATGAAGAAAAATAATGTTTGCTCATTAAGAAATACTCATTGAAAATGAATTTTTTATATTGTAAAAAGAACTTTTTATCAAAATGTTTGAAAGTTGACAATTTTATAAAATCAACCGTACATATTCATTAAGAACTTATGACTAATAAAAGTCATATGTATTACAAATCGTCGCAGTTTCCTCTAAGAAAAACTACACAATCATCTAATTTAAGAACCTTTTGGTATTAGGATTTCCTAAAAAAAGCACATATTCTACTAAGATAAATAGTTACGGTGATTTATCTCAGTAGAATGTGTACAGTGAGATTCTTACTACACGGAGATTTTAGAGAAAGATTAACAGAATAAATCAACGTAATATCTTGCGTGAAATGCTAATGGCTACAGCGAAACTTATTACTTTAGTATAGAAATATCATACATTGTTATAATTTTTTACACAACATTCAGTCGATTAATTTCTAAATTGAGCACGTTTTCAAATAATTATAATTTCTGAAACGAATATTTACCTACATAATCTCTTACTATCGTTTATGTTATGTTAATAGCTTTTAAATTTAAACTAAATACAGTTTACAACAGAGATATAATTTTAAGATTTTAAAAGACAAATTTAGAAGTTCCATCTCATAATTTAGAGAAATTTTTAAAATAAAGTTTAATTTATTCTTAAGAACCAAAAGTATAGTAAAATCTGTATATACAGGAATCGCACGGTACCAAGAACTAGTGTTTTGCTCTTCCGCTGGAAATTTTAATCACATTACAGTAATACAGAAACAAAGTTGTTCCGTGATCCGACTTCCAGAGGAATTTTAATCCTCTAATTAATCGTTTACTTTAATCTCTGTAATTTTTAATATGTTAAACTTGTTTTCGTATACTAGGTACAGTACGTACTATTGTAGTTACTAACTAATCTGTATAAAGACAAATTGAAGCACTGTGTTATCTTATTCTTATTGTTTTCACTAGAGATGAACGAATACTATCAGAGAATATTTGAATCCTTGAATATTACTTTGATAAGAATTAAATTTGAATACTACGAATACCTGCAATATCGTATTACATGTACAGTACAGAACAGTACATAAGTCACAGCGACTGATCCAGAAGTACCTTTTATTAGCACGTGCAAGACGATGGTATTGCGGATTCGATAAATCATATTTGCCATCATAAATGTTTTTTCAAACATCACCGATAGTCCAAGTTGATTAACAAACAAAAGTACTAAGGCTCTGGCCAAGTGGCATGCGAATCTTTTTGTCACACAATCGTGTGACGCGATTCTGTCACGCGATCTGTTAAATTATTGTTGAAAATAAAAGAAAATTAATCAGTTTTTATCTAGTTTTCAGAATGTTTATAATTTTCCTAAATTTGGAGCTAATCTCTAAACTTTTCGAGATTTATACTGACAAGTGACAAACAAAGATCTTAATAATAAAAATCATTAATTATTTAAAATAGAAATGAAAAAAATATAAGTTCTTGTTTCCTTTGTTGAATATTTTCATGTACAGTACTGTACGATATAAAATCTAATTTGGTCACATCATAACTTTCTTCATACATTCGAATGCATCAGAACGTGACGACTTAAACGTGACATTATCGGACTCATAACAAATGTAAATACGATAAACTTGATAGAAAAACTAAAGAAAAAGGGTCGATAATTTTAGTTTTTTCATTAGATTTTATTTTATAAAGATCGATAAATATTTTCACTTGAAATTCGAGAATTTTTAATACTAAAATCATTTAAAAAGCCAGTATACACGTAGTAGTGCATCAAAACTATACCAAAAATCATGCTTATTATATATATATTTCAATGAAATTTTTCATATTGCCTTTTTCATAAGACGATTACAAAGCGATTATTTTATGAAAAAGATAAGATTAAATATAAAATATTTCTTAGGAAAAAAAAATTGATTTTAGATAAGTGAGTTTAATTTCTTTAAAAATTAATTCATAAAATAACTTTTTCCTGCTCGTTTTACTTTCCCTGCTGTTATATATAACAGAGGGAAATTATTGCGATCGGTCAAAAAATGAACCCCCAAGATTTTTACATTTTTGGACTCAGGACACCTTGAAATGTCGAGAAATGCAATAAAATTCGGGAGTAATTTCTGTCTATATGGATATTAGTGTATGTGCGACACAATTTTATTCACCCTCTTTAATGCTTAATAACTCCTGTGCATTTTGTAGAAAATTTCTGAAATTTTTCACTGAGGTTTGTGTATTACGGGGATTGATGCTATTAAATTTTGGTGGTTAAAGATCGAATGAGTGGGGAGATAATAAAGTGCTTGTGTATCTCCAATAAAGTCAGACTTAATGACGATTTTATTCGTTATTAGCATTTACAATTTTTTTTATAAAACCTATTCCTACCCTCAAAATTAAGCTTATTGCCGTTTTATAATAGTTATAAATATAAAAATTTTTAAAATAAAATACGATAACAGATGGCGCCAGAAAAATTTTAAATGTTGCCGGAAAATTTGAGCAACTCGTTGCTGGTTTATTTTATTTTAAAGTGGATACGGAATGTAATTTTATTTTCTAATTAACTTTATAAATAGATTGAAGCGCCTTTAAAACTATTCTATTCGTTTTATTTAGTTTTCCTGCGATTATTTTTAATTGTTACATTCAATTTTATTTATTCCTTAAAATAATATAGATGAAAATTTATTAAGAATTAGCATTTACTGAATTTTTTTAAAATCTTAATTGTAACTAATTTGTTTGTAGAACTATATTAATTAATAAGGGAAATATTTAAGCTTAAATTTCCTACAGCAATAAAAGATAGTATCAGAAAAATTTCAGAAATCTTTATAGGCGAAACTGCTAAACCGCAGCTGTTACCTAGAATTATCACTTATATATACATAATCAACAATATAAGTTATATGTATATAAAAACTTTAACTAAAAATAAGTTTAAAATTTAATTTTTAAGCAAAATTATAAACAATTAGAGGAGTTTTCGATGATCATTACACATTACACTTTGCAAGAAAAAAGTTGCAATTAACTTCTATTTTTAGAAAAACATTAAACAATCAATTCTGCACAGATTTCATAGCGATTAATTCAATAGAATATCAAATTTATTATGCTTTTTTTATAGAAAATATTGAATTCTAGATCGAGAGAAACCAAACTCGTCAACTAGTAGAGTTTACATCATCCTTAATCCTGAACCAGAAATAGTGTATTTACTACATTAAATACAGATCGTTTCTATAATTTATATATAATTAATATTATATGTTATATAATATTCTATATAATTTAGACTATAATTTGTAATAATTTGTTTCATAAGTTATAATTCATATTTTATAGATATAAATTTCAATATGTTTATATGCAAGCTCCCTTTATATAGGCCTATATATACTAAACGTTTGAAGTGAGGAAGGAGTAGGGTACTATACGTTTGAATTTTATTCTTTAAACTATCTAAACATTGATTTAAAAAAATTATACGATATTATTATTCCCATAGGAGTAATTAGTCACGGTTAGTAACTTCTCTCTATTGATTTGCCTTCAATATCAACTGCATTTAAGTTTCTTACGAGAGTGATATCGTGTTCAGTGCCGTTCGTGTAAACAACAATCTCAAAAAAGTATTCTAAGTGAGGATGATTAACTTTAAAATATTTTCTTAACGTATTTAATTTCGAAACGGAAGACTGCAAATTCTTTATTACAAGAAATGAGAAGTAATATTAGATACTACATTCAAGGAAAGTGGAAAATGTATGTTTGGGATGAATTAATTGCTGATCCTGTTTTGATGAGTTCTTCCTTACAAATCTGCTTCATCTTCTGATGGTATGCGAATCTATACTGAGCAAATCCTTCATTCTAACCTTCAATAATGAGGATGAATCAATACGATAATGTTCAGGCAGAATACTGCCCTTCCTTTCACAGACATAGCTGCTGATGTAGTGAAAATTTATATCACTATTACATAACTATCACGTTTATCTGATCTGGCTTTAGAGCTTTAAGAACATTGCCAATTGTGATAATATATCCACATTAATAGACTTAACATTTAAGGATATTACAACATATTAATGAGAATTTAAGTTATTAATCTGATTTTTTATTAAATTCATTGAAGGTGTGTTTATAAAATTAAGCGTCGTTTAGTAATTTAAGTCTTACTATACAATATTTAATAAAAATCGAAACGAATAATAATAAAGACCTTTTATAAAAAACGGCACGAAAATATAAAATCTAAACCATGTGATAGATATTTTTAATGAAATATGATAACATTACTGGGACCGTACAGTTTTTGAACCATTTTTGATCCCTCCCTATTGTGTACAATGATGTACAGGGTGGAAAAAAGTCACTTAACTCACCTGCTACAGGATATAGAATGTACCCAAAGTTAATTCGCTTATGTCAGGAACACATTAGATCGAAGGGGAAACAGATTGATGTGTCTTATACGCACGGCTGCCATCTTATGACGGCCATATTGAATGCAACTCCGAAACTGTAAATGGGAAGAGAGTCGTATGATATATCATTTAAGGTCAGAGTTTCATAAGGAATTGATTGCTGAAAGATTTTATTGGCCTACCTCGAACGGTTACAGAGTTATGAACGTTACATGATGTGATCAATGTACATTCTTTGAGTATCATATACTCTGTAGCAGGAGTGTTAAGTGACTTTCTTTCTTACCCTGTACTTTTGGCAAAACCCTTTCCTTTTACCTATACAAAATTTTGTGAGTTCTTGATGTTGAATAAATGACACTGAAAGCTGCTGATACTTTATTCACGTGACTAGTAAATAGGCTTATAAGAACAAATTAGCACGCCATTAATACCATTGAAAGTTTCCACATAGACAATGATCGACCCCCTACCTCCCCGTAGTATACAATGATGTACTTTTTCTCAGCTCCCTTCTCTCTTAAACTGTACACGTAATTAATGGACGGACATTTTCTGAAACCCTACGCTTAGAATTTGTAAAATTCTATAATATTTTAAAATTTTAAAATTGAATAATTACAGTTAAAAGATTCTGTTTGTTATTATGTGTTATAAGTGAAATGATATTTTCGCTTCTATGCTTCAAATTTGTTGGTTATAAGTCATTACATGAATAGTTTCCATTATGAAATCGTTACATAAATATATTTTCAAACACTTCAGAATTTTATCTGCAATTCATTATTTTCATCATTAATAAAGACATTTTAAAACCATTTATACTTGCTTAATTACGTAAGAAAGTTATATATTTTTTAATAAAGAAAACTTAAGTTCACTGACTTATAGATTACATGTAGTCATGTTCAGAATATAAAGTTAAAACCGCGTATCTATTCGAGTTGAAAGTCATCATACCATATAATATGAAAACCTGAGATAAATATAAATAAACCAATTTAATAAATATATTTACAGTATATTATACTGTCTCTTACATTTCTTATTTTCATACCGTGTTATGTATTATGGATATTTATAGCAAAGTAAATTTCCGTGCCAAATAAGAGCATTGCAACAAAAAAAAAAAAACAGTAAAATGTTTATTTAATTTTATTTTAAGAATATTTTAAAATGTGCTTCTTTGTGGAATTTATTCGAGTATTAATATAATTACTATTTTTTTAAATATTTAATTAAATAAATAATTTTATATTTGAAGCTGATTTATCTTTATGGATTCTGCTAATCATTTTTAGTCTGTAGGTGTTTATGCCACAAGCAATAAAAGTACAATTAAACTTCGATTTATCGCCACTATTCGTTTACCCCGGAAATTAGTAGTATAGCGAGTGCGGCGCTAAACTAAGGTACTTTATAAACTAAGAATTATAAACGGTAATGAATGCTATACAGTTTAAATGTTTGAAAATTATGTAATTTAATGATACCAATGTCATTTATAATGTAAAATCGTAAATTTAGTAATTCATAGATACTGAAGGGTTCTCTATTAATAGTGAAGATCCGTTTAAATTATTCATTGTATTAGTAGGAAGACGTTATATCGAGGTTTGTCCGTACTGTACATAGTTTAGTAAGTATGGATTTGTTCTAAAAAACGAACAATAGAGGTTAAAAAACTAGGAAATGTTTTGAAAAAATAATAGAAATAAAACTTATAAAAGGATTTAAAAAATAGGTTAGAGTCTGATAGTGCTTATCAATTTAAATAATTTCTGTAAGTGGTTTAATATTACATAAATTTCCTGTTATTCTTTGCTGTAAAACCTGATTAATAAATGATATATATACTTTTATCATTATTCTAAATTAAATTTTATTTATATTATATAAGTCCACTTCTTTTATCAGATTTATTTGTTCCGTTTTTCTTGTATGCTTTCTCGTAATTATATTTGATCTCTATAAATCGTTCTCTACAACAAGCAATGTAATATAAACATACAATCTCTATAAACTCATACTCAATTGGAGTTAATGAAAATGTTTAAGATATATTTTCCTACAAGTACTTATTTTCAATGTTTAGTATCTAAAATGAAGACCTAATCATGTAGTTTCATCATTGTAAACTTGAATTAGGAAGAAATTAAATTGAATATAATGTAGATTATAACGTACTTTTCACTATATCTATTTATTTATTTTATAAAATAGCGTTTAAATAATGATTTCTTGAACATTTCTATCATGTTGAAATTCGATTAATTCAATAGAACAGCGCATCCCGACTGAATCTTAACTCGATTGTTGTTTATGTCCTTTGTAAATAACTCTTGAATCAAATGGAATGTTGTCTTTTTCTATTGTTTTCTCGTTTAAAATCTCTTATCACAGACAAAAGAAAATATTTTTACTTTCATTACATTGTAAATCCTTGTTTAAATGGTGAGAAAATTAACAGAGATTTACAAATATATTTTAATTTATTAATTTTCTTTAAATCATCTACTTGACATCATTTGTTTTTTAATTGCGTGTGCTGGTGATAAAGTTTAAATTTCACACTTAAACTATATTAAATATCAAGTTTCTTTATAAATATATTGACTAAATTGGAATGAAAACTTACTAGCGAGTGGTGCTCGAAACCAAACAAGAATATTTAAGGTCAAAGACACGATAAACAACTATAAATTATTTATTTTCAAATTACTTCTTTACTATAAATTTATTATTTATGATATTTATATCTTAAATCCTTTATAGGTGTATATTTTACTCGATTTTATTAGAGTACTGTACAGTATAAAAATAAAGTAAAATTTTGTTTCTAGCTGAATTCTAACAGTCTTAATTTGAATTTTATAAGGTAAAATAATATTTTTATTTCTAGTTTTATATAACCTGATGTTATTTATTTTACAGAAATTGACATTTGTTCACAAAATCCTAACATATGTGTGGATGGAGCGGGGTGTCGAAACAAAGGTGGATCATACGAATGTTTATGTACTATCGATTTAAAGCCGGCTGACCCAAAACGTGGATGTTCTAGAGGAAAAGGCATGTTGACTTAGTCTTATATAACATTTTAATATTTTTACAGTAGATATCGCCAACGTTTTAATAACCATCGCCATCAAATGTTTAATTTAAGACTCGAATATTTGATCTTAACCTTATCTTTGCTATTTAATATCTCATAGCCAAAGGCGACGTACGGTAAATATTAAACTGTCCATCAGCCTAAATAATTATTAAATATTTATTTGTTTATTGCCTTAAATACTTCTATTAAAATCAGTACGTAAAAAAACGGTTATCGATTGTTATTTATAAATTTTTAGTTAATTAAATTCGCATAAAAACATATCAAAACTTTATAATATTCGCTTTTTTTTCTTAAATTTAATTTTAAAACTTTTTAAAATTATAATTTTATATGTTAACTTAAAATTAAATTTTATCATTCGCAAATCAAACGTTGGATTTAAGAATTTAATTATAATAGAGCGTGGCCCAAAAGTCAGTTAACCGTTTTATAGTTGAAAAAATTTCTAAAAAGATATTTCCAAATGAGATTTCTGGTGTTCAATAAACAATTTACAGTATTCAAAAAAATCAGAAAATCGTAATTTTTCGGTAGTCTTTTTTATAGCGTGTGTGACTGGACACTTGGACGTGTCATCAAACGAGTCACATGATCGACTTTTACATAAACAATTGATAATAATTCAATTCGTAAAAACTGCGTGCAATTTTATAAACACTTGCTAAGACCAGGTCTGTCAAGAGCGTGTATGGGGCTTGGGTGTAGAGCGGGCTTCCTCTTCGCTTTAGTCGGTCTCTTTTGCCAATTTTTAACAAACGAAATATGTAGAATGTTTTTTTTAATTAATTAAAAGTGGTCTTAAATATTTTATTTTCTGTTAGTAAAAATAACATTAATGTAGGTGTCGAGATCACTAGGGATTCCTGGGCTCTATAAAGATCCCTTGATTTCCCTCCTTTCTCGATGGCTAAGACCGTGTAAATACTGTACTGTACAACAGTGCAGTAATGTGTAGTCTAATTTATATCAATCTGCTTACTATGAAAAATAGAATAAAAATTAAAAAACTACTCTTTGAATGTAAAGATAGAAATAAATTTAAATATTCGTTTTTACAAATTTATATGTAGACCCATCAGTCATATAGGAAAAGCATCTGAATAAAGAGAATATTTTTGGGATATTATCTCTTTGTGTGCCCAAATTTTCAGCAGATATCTAAAAACACTTTTATTGCTTTTCTATTGTAGGGTGATTTATAGAAGTATCCAGAACCATTGTTGAGTATTGTTTACGTAAGTCGGCTTTTCAATATTAACTTTGAACGTGCGTATGTATATGGAAGTCTGACATCTGATCTCCTTAGTTAAATTGAAATATCTCAGACAATAATAGTGAAAAATAATTTTTTTGTAAAATTTCCATAGATGAAATTTAAGTGTCCTTCTTCTTTGTCCCATCGTATACCATCAGGAAATAACAATTTCACGGCAGTGTCGACCTTTATTTAGAGGCTTCTTGTCCTTCTTCACATGCAAAACATTACAATCTTCCCTCTGACGGCGACATAAAACACTTATAAATGTTATACATTTAAAAAAACTACGAAGGGACAAAGAAGAACACTTTGAAAACTCGTTTTTTTTTGTAAAATTTAAGTCTATACTTATTGTCCTAGCAAAAATGTTATTTAAATAATAATGAGATTGACACACAAGTTGAGTTTGACAATTTGCATGTTATGTGATATAATGGTGATAATTTGTCAGTTTGCATTGCAAAATGGATACGGAAAGGTCCTCTAATATTTATGAGAAAGTCGTTCACAAGTATTCATTGGTGATTTACCAGGGTAAAGATATCTAGGGGTATTATATCGAAGTTTGACTATATATAAATTTTTATTACTTAAGCTTTATTGTTCTCATATAAAATATAATATTATTAAAATTAATATATGTTAATAATTTAAATATATTTGAACAAATAGCCTCGGTAACTTAAAAAGTTACCTTTACATCAACGTAATTTTTAAGATTAAATTTAAAAACAGAAAAAGAAAATAATTTAAAAACAAATATTAATAATTGATGAAATAACTGAATGTAATTAATTATACAGATGATTAAAATATTAAAATTGATTAAAGAAAGATTAAGTTTTCATCTTTAAAGCTTCTAAAACCATTATTAAAGTTAGTTCTAACAATAAATACTTATCTTTAAATTTTAATAAATTGTATTATAAAATGACCGCTTACATAATTGAAATTTTAATATGCTTTTGAAAATTTAGGCATAGCTTCCAACATAATTTAACTGTTCAACAGCTTTAAATATTTAACAGTAATCTAATTTTCAATCGGATTTAATTGAATGCTATTTTGTTTGTGTCGGTGTACTTATCATAGTTTTATCGGTAAAAGTAGGATTTTATTTATAAGTTAATATTTATATAAATAATATCAATAAATCGAATTTAAAATATAAAAAATAATGTTAAAATTATATAAATTTAAGCATTAAAGTTCATATTTTGTATATAAATAAACTTCACTTTTATAGATTTTAGGTAAATCCTAAGGATATAGAAAGTTAAATTGTGTTGCAATTATTTGTTTTAAATTTACTAAATCCAAATAAACTTTCCTGTAAATAATAATTGTACGTGCATTAAAAATAAATCTGATATTTTCTAAATATTTTAATTAATCGAACGGATGTTATAAACATTATATTTTGTTTCAAGAATTAAAAATAATTTAAATATTTAGTTGAGAAATTGCAATATTAAATCAATCATTTAATATGCAATTAATTAAAGTTATTTTAAAATGTACTTATTACATTTTTACGTATAAAAATATACAAAAAAATCGAAAAATATGTATTAAAAAATTTAATATTAAAAATATTAAATCTTTTGACTTGAAGAAATGATAAATAGATGAAGTCAAACTTTCTGGAAATGATAGATTTGTAATAACTCCTTATGCTATTTATCATTTTTCACTTGTATATTATTTTCAAACATCACTTTTTCTATTTTTATAAATCAAAAACATGCGAAAAATTCGTTTATAATTTTAAAATTTATCATTTGCATAAAAAATATAACAGAAAAATTTACAAATTAATTAAATTTGATATCTTATGCTTTACTTTTACAGGACTCAACATTAAAATGAATGTTACAATTTCATCTTAGCATATTTTTAAATAATTTCCTACTGCATCTGTAATATTGAAATTTTCAATAGTGAACCAGTAGATACTTGAGTACTATATAGGCCTATATTTATTCCGAATAATTATTTGTATATTATAAACTTAAAAATCTTAAATATTTGGAACTTTTTCAAATGTAACAATTTGCCCTCTGGGGAAAGTTGTAACAGAATCGAGACAAATTGTTACACCAAATTGTTTATATAAATATCATACATGTAGGCAAAATTTTAAAGGATAAAAATAATGTAACATATTGAATATTTTAAAATATATTGGAATGTCATTTAATTGACTTTTAAGTATGCAAACTGCAAACGTTCTTAGAAATCATCTGAAAATCTGTCTTTTTTCAACATCGTTTTCTGCTTTCTCATATATGTCTTCGTCTATTGATCCTTTCAGTTTATCTCTTATGTTTGTACCATTCTTTAAAGAGAAAATCGAAAACAATGTGTGGAGTGATTTAGAATGTAACAATGCACTGGCGTTGTACTAGTTCCGAAAGTCGCTTTTACCTTTAACCTAGTCTTGCTCGTAAACTAAACAAACATTGCTCGGTAACCATGTGAAATTGAATCTAAATATTGATAGTAACCTAAACATTTACTATACAGCATACTTTCAGACCTTCGAGCCAAAATCACATGCAAAATCACTTGTGAAACACAACTAAAAGAAATTATTTTTAAAACATAAAATGACACTTATGATTTTAGCTCATTGGGTTGCAATTTGAAAAAATTGTAGACCTTTAAATTCCCACTGTCGTCCGTCCGTCTATCCTTTCTTAATCTCGAGAATGGAGACCAGATGAACGACGAAACTAGATATGGAAACCACAGGGCTGGAATCCTCGATTAACTATATACGAGTACAAACTTCCGATGCAAACCAAAAGTTACGTTATTTCAATTCAAAATTTTTCCCCTGAAGGCAGTTAATAGATGACTGGTACGACTCCATTGCTAATGGAAAAGTATGATGTACAGGGGCAATCCACTATTAATTTCAGGTGGAAAGCATATATTTTAAATTAAATAAATTTAAAATATTAAATTAAATAAATTTAAAATATTATTAAAAATTTCTGCCTGGCATTGTGACCATGTCACAATAAATAACTGCTCTTTTGACATTAAAAACCCCAAATTTCACGTAAGATACCCTTGTTCCACTGCACCTAACTTTCCACATTCTGTGGAAAGTTAGGTGCAGTGGAACAAGTGAAGTGTTGCATCTAGAAGAAACAATTAGATCCTACCTAATTACTTGATCCTGTAACAAGTAGCCCCGATCTCCCCTATTTATTTTGATCATTATTTCCTGTACATAAAGTTACTTCCGCTGTAGATCCGTATGAACTCGAAAGGAGTTTTGAAGGTTTAACTCCCATTTGGAAACAATTAAAAAATTAAATGAAATTCTTATTTTTATATTTATTTTCTATCCATTCAGCTTCTCCTTACTTTACTATAATGTGCTACTCTATGTAGCTATAGTGCATAAATGAATAAACTACACTATTTAAAAAATGTGTTTTTTTTTTTAAACTTTATCCTCTTAAAATCTTACCGTATAAGTTAACATTAATTGTCATACATTTCCTACTTAATTAATCCTCAATTAAGAGAAAAAAAAACTCCTAAAATTCACTTTAAACGTCAAATTTAATAACAATGCAAATTCTCCCAGTTGTACCAATTAATGACAAATTGTTCAGTTCTCTCTTTAATTACACTTCCCGTTTATAACGATTCCAAAGATAATAATCAATTTTGGGAATCGAAAATGATTAAAATGGATTTAAGAAAACATTTTCTTACTTCATTTATTTAAATTACATATTATTTTAAACGCACTTTTACTTTTCCCGGCTGTTATGTATATTGAATAAATAACAATGAAAAAGTATTGGAATCGTGTCAAATTTGACTCTCCAAAAATCATATGTTGGAGTCTGTTTAGTTTAATATCTCAGAGTGGAATAAAAATTAAAAAAAGAAACGAAATTTGGCATGATATCTTGTATATGAGGGGGCATTCATGCTTATAAATTTTGGTGGTTAAAGGTCGATGGGGTAGAAAGTTAGAGAGAGTCGAACTTAATGAAGATTTTACACGTGATTATCATTTACAATTTTTTTTATAAAACACATCCCTACGCAAAATTAAGCCTTTTGTCATTTTATAATAATTAATAATATAAAAAGTTTTTTATAACAAAATTTTGTAAAAGATGGCGCCACACACAATTTTATTTATTGCGATTAATAATATAAACGTTAATTCTAAAAAAAATTTCATAACAGCCGGAAATGTTAGGCAACTCATTAGTAGAATTTTTTAAAATGATTACTATATTTACAGAGTTTTTAAAATTTATATTTAGAAACATTAATCAGTAGATTTTTTTTACTACATCAGAAAATAGAATGTATCTGTATTACACATTATTATAATCTTTAATACTTAATAAGTAACGTAACACATAGAATTTTAAAAATAAAATAAAAACAAAATATACTTTTTACCATAATAAAATGTCGAGCTTATTAAGTTTGTTATATATACAATAATTATTTAATTGGATACTTTTATACTAAACACTTTCCTCCCACTCATGGCAAACACATGCTAACACAGCTGATGTTACAAGAGCACACGTATAGTATCTGTATCATAAGAAAACATTTGAATCACCCACCCTATATAAAAATTTAATTTAAAACATATTATTTTATTAGGATATAAAGTAATTTTATAAATAGGAAATACCGAAATAGAAAACTTCTCATATGTTTCATTACTATGTAGAAAAAGCCAAAATTATGACAAAAATACATATATAAATTCAATTGTCTTCAAAATTACAGCCTGACCCAAAAGTCAGTTAATCGAGATATATATTTTAAAAATGGTTAAGACCAATTTGGACGNAATTTACAAATTAATTAAATTTGATATCTTATGCTTTACTTTTACAGGACTCAACATTAAAATGAATGTTACAATTTCATCTTAGCATATTTTTAAATAATTTCCTACTGCATCTGTAATATTGAAATTTTCAATAGTGAACCAGTAGATAATTGAGTACTATATAGGCCTATATTTATTCCGAATAATTATTTGTATATTATAAACTTAAAAATCTTAAATATTTGGAACTTTTTCAAATGTAACAATTTGCCCTCTGGGGAAAGTTGTAACAGAATCGAGACAAATTGTTACACCAAATTGTTTATATAAATATCATACATGTAGGCAAAATTTTAAAGGATAAAAATAATGTAACATATTGAATATTTTAAAATATATTGGAATGTCATTTAATTGACTTTTAAGTATGCAAACTGCAAACGTTCTTAGAAATCATCTGAAAATCTGTCTTTTTTCAACATCGTTTTCTGCTTTCTCATATATGTCTTCGTCTATTGATCCTTTCAGTTTATCTCTTATGTTTGTACCATTCTTTAAAGAGAAAATCGAAAACAATGTGTGGAGTGATTTAGAATGTAACAATGCACTGGCGTTGTACTAGTTCCGAAAGTCGCTTTTACCTTTAACCTAGTCTTGCTCGTAAACTAAACAAACATTGCTCGGTAACCATGTGAAATTGAATCTAAATATTGATAGTAACCTAAACATTTACTATACAGCATACTTTCAGACCTTCGAGCCAAAATCACATGCAAAATCACTTGTGAAACACAACTAAAAGAAATTATTTTTAAAACATAAAATGACACTTATGATTTTAGCTCATTGGGTTGCAATTTGAAAAAATTGTAGACCTTTAAATTCCCACTGTCGTCCGTCCGTCTATCCTTTCTTAATCTCGAGAATGGAGACCAGATGAACGACGAAACTAGATATGGAAACCACAGGGCTGGAATCCTCGATTAACTATATACGAGTACAAACTTCCGATGCAAACCAAAAGTTACGTTATTTCAATTCAAAATTTTTCCCCTGAAGGCAGTTAATAGATGACTGGTACGACTCCATTGCTAATGGAAAAGTATGATGTACAGGGGCAATCCACTATTAATTTCAGGTGGAAAGCATATATTTTAAATTAAATAAATTTAAAATATTAAATTAAATAAATTTAAAATATTATTAAAAATTTCTGCCTGGCATTGTGACCATGTCACAATAAATAACTGTTCNTTAAAAATTTGAAAACGTTTGTAGACAAACATTAAGTAAACTTATGTATAATACTAGTAAACACATAAGAAACTTCAACAGACATTTTTTTTTATTTTCTGTTAATAACATTTCTTCATTAAATTCTTAATTAAATATATATATTTTTTCAATTGAAAATAATTAATAACAAGCAAAATTTTTTATAATTAAAATAATTTATAATAATATTTATCTTAAAAAAATAATTATATATTCCGGTTAACTGACTTTTGAGACACCCTATCTATCAGAAATAATATAGGGCCTATGAGATTACAAAGCTTCTAAAATTATTTTAATAAATATAAAATATATTATTCTGTTTGTAAATATAATTAATCCAGAAGAGAATTAATTATATTTAAAATATTTTTAAATACATAAAGAATCTTTAAAACAATTGCTAAAATGTTTTTTCTCTTAACAGGAAAATATATATATATTTAAATGTTTACGGCATTTTTGAAAAATTCGTGCGATGTTTTTATATTTGTTCTGATACAAAATACATATAAAAGTAAATTGAATAATGCAAAATGTTTTTATCCTTTTTTTCGGAGTTTTTTTTTTGGGGAGGGGAGGAGGACATTTTCAATTTTCAAGTTTCTGTTTTATAATCCGAAAATGTTTTGAAATCAAAAACAGAAACGGATTGATTGCGATAAACTCAGGAATGGAATTGGATTATCCGGATATTTAATAAAACTGGATGTGTTACCACATAATCATGAAGAAATAATTTTCTTTCTAAATATTGTAAAATATATTTTAATGAAACAAGATAATTACTGAAATTTGAATTATATTGATTTATTTTTGATAAATGAAAACAATTATTTAAAAAGAATTTAAAAAATTGCTACTTTTTTGCAATACTCGTTCTAAATTACAACAAAAATGTAGAATACTATAAATTTCTATAGCTGCATTTATCATCGTTGAATGGATTTTTATATAATGTAAGGCATTAGTAACACATTTACGAATTTGTAGTAACTATTTTTAATTTTTTATTGGACTGTAAACAGCGAAAAAACAGGTTAGGTGATGAAGATCCACCATTTTTACTATTTACAGCTCTGAAATAAAAAATAAATAAAAAACGAATTAACATTAGTTTTACTAAAATCCGGAAAAAGCGTTACTTATGCCGTAACCGTATAATAAATTTTAGTAATTTTATCTAATAAAAGTCAATCAAATTTAGATTATCATTTTAAAATGGATCAATGATCTCGTTACTGATAATATTACTTTTTATTGGTATAATATTTGACTGAAAATATACTAAATTTATATTAGAAATATAATCAGTAGATTTTTTTTACTACATCAGAAAATAGAATGTATCTGTATTACACATTATTATAATCTTTAATACTTAATAAGTAACGTAACACATAGAATTTTAAAAATAAAATAAAAACAAAATATACTTTTTACCATAATAAAATGTCGAGCTTATTAAGTTTGTTATATATACAATAATTATTTAATTGGATACTTTTATACTAAACACTTTCCTCCCACTCATGGCAAACACATGCTAACACAGCTGATGTTACAAGAGCACACGTATAGTATCTGTATCATAAGAAAACATTTGAATCACCCACCCTATATAAAAATTTAATTTAAAACATATTATTTTATTAGGATATAAAGTAATTTTATAAATAGGAAATACCGAAATAGAAAACTTCTCATATGTTTCATTACTATGTAGAAAAAGCCAAAATTATGACAAAAATACATATATAAATTCAATTGTCTTCAAAATTACAGCCTGACCCAAAAGTCAGTTAATCGAGATATATATTTTAAAAATGGTTAAGACCAATTTGGACGGCTAAATGTTGTTATTCGTGATTCAGTCACTTCCAATAATAATAACTTCCTGGTTAACTAACTTCTGATTCACTCTGTATATTAGAAAGAATATTTAAACAACGCCCATCTTGAAAATAATGATTTAAAAAGATCAGAATATCGACTTTAAGAGTATTTTCGAAAGTTTCTGAAATGCTTCGTGGTAATGTACGTACAGACATTCTGACAGCTTTACTCGGACTATATATTCAGTATGAGTAAAGCTCAAGTGTTTTTTCCTGGGTTTTCTTTTTCTTGCGTAAACAAGCGCTAAATATTTTTTAATTTTAATTTTAAACTTAAAATAGTTTTTATGCACAGTAAGTGCGAGTTTCTTTATTTAAAACTCATACTCAATTGGAGTTAATGAAAATGTTTAAGATATATTTTCCTACAAGTACTTATTTTCAATGTTTAGTATCTAAAATGAAGACCTAATCATGTAGTTTCATCATTGTAAACTTGAATTAGGAAGAAATTAAATTGAATATAATGTAGATTATAACGTACTTTTCACTATATCTATTTATTTATTTTATAAAATAGCGTTTAAATAATGATTTCTTGAACATTTCTATCATGTTGAAATTCGATTAATTCAATAGAACAGCGCATCCCGACTGAATCTTAACTCGATTGTTGTTTATGTCCTTTGTAAATAACTCTTGAATCAAATGGAATGTTGTCTTTTTCTATTGTTTTCTCGTTTAAAATCTCTTATCACAGACAAAAGAAAATATTTTTACTTTCATTACATTGTAAATCCTTGTTTAAATGGTGAGAAAATTAACAGAGATTTACAAATATATTTTAATTTATTAATTTTCTTTAAATCATCTACTTGACATCATTTGTTTTTTAATTGCGTGTGCTGGTGATAAAGTTTAAATTTCACACTTAAACTATATTAAATATCAAGTTTCTTTATAAATATATTGACTAAATTGGAATGAAAACTTACTAGCGAGTGGTGCTCGAAACCAAACAAGAATATTTAAGGTCANCTCTTATAACTTCTACAATAAATGTTATAATAAAAAATAAGTTTAAAATATGAGAATTTCTACATTTTTATTATTTAAAACAGGGTTTACAACCCGTTTACAATGCTAACTCCCAACTCTCTAGATAATTCAATTGATCCTTCAGGGGATCTCCAGTGAAACACGTTAGAAACTTTTGATTTAAAAGTTATTTTCAATTGGAAAATATTTTATTGTAACATCTTTTAAAACGATTGTCGAAAGGAAGTATTGAATGAAAATAAAAAGCAATACAAATTTTTATAAAGTTGAATTTGTTTAGAGCAGGCGTTCAAAATGATTCTGTGTTTCCTGGTGTAGCTTGATTTCGAATGTACTCGAACACATTCAAACACCCTGAAGCAGTTTATAAATTCCGCGTACAACTGTAGTTTATCCACTAAAAAAATATATTTTTTTATCGCTTCGTATCATATAAAGCTCTATTATTGTAAAATAGAAGTGGTAAACAAAATAGAAAATATTTTCATTCGAATTTAAAAACAAAATTGACATAGATTTAGAGCTTACATTTATGATATTTTTTTCTAGAATTATTTTATATATTTTTAGATATAGAGTTGATTAAAATCGATATTTATATATTAAATAAGTTCATGACTAAATTAATAAAAATATTATCAAAAGAAGATATGAATGTAATTAATTCTCGATAAAATCTGACATCTTGAAAATATTCTCTACTTAAACCAATTAAGCTATTTGTCTAGCTGATAATATCCTTTTTAATTTATTAATTAACAGCTAATTTATTATTCAGTGCTTAAATTAACTATTTGACTGGCTCTTAATGGATAGATAAACAATCTTATATAGAATTTTTATATATATATTTTTAAATAAATCGAATAATTCTTTGAATTCTTTACTATTTTACAAGCTTAATTTTTATAATTTATATTCGAAATTCTTTAGATTTAGGTTATCTATTCTTATATAACACTTTCTGAAATCGGTTTATCATGTTAAAATTTTTTGGTTTAAGTCTTTGAGAAGTATCGATTGATAAGCGCTAAAGCATGTCACTATCATTTGTGCTAAAAAATCAGCATTCAGTAGATCTACCAACCGCGGTGATATAATAAATGGCTTTAAACTACCGTATAATGGAGATGTCATAAGCGAACTTGCTATCTATTTTTGAACTATTCATTCTTCTGAATGACAGAATTTACGTTATTATTTTATTATTTTGCCTTTATGTGAATATATCATATAACAAAGGTAACTAACAGTTTAGACTGTAAACAACTGAAACTATAAAGTATAAAAATTACATAGAAGATAGTCGAGATTTTCGTAAATCTACCATATTTATTGTATAAATCAACGAATAATTTATACATTTATATTAATAAAAAATCATTAACGATATTAAGAACTTAATAATTGTTTTCTGTTCGATGCTTTATTGTTATAAGACTAATTTCAGTTAATCTTACAACAATAATAAATGTTTTTCAATAAAATACTTGTTATTTGATACTTATGTCTAGAGATTTTTTAATCAGTAAATCCCTACCAATAAATATTACGTTTAATTAATTTTATCTAATTTATTTTTAAATTTGCTTACTTGTTTAAGGATTTTACATACTAATTAATTCGTTGTCTTTTCTTAACCTACATGTATTAAAATTTTTGCTAAGCTTCTTATCCATATGCATTTTTCTTAGAAATCTTTGAAAATATCACCGAAATTTAAATATATTCAATAGAATTTACGAATAAATTAGAGAATAAACTTTAGCAAGGGAAATTGATTTTATTCTCTAATTTTTCTATAACAAATAATGTCTATACACCATTAACTTAATTAAAAAAACTAATAAGAACATTTTACGTAGAACAATTTAAAAGTAAATTTATTGTTCGTTTTCACGCTATGACGTTTGCAAAATTTAATGTACATTTTTCTTTTATATTTACATAAAATTTATCGTAATATTTTATAGATATAAATTTCAATATGTTTATATGCAAGCTCCCTTTATATAGGCCTATATATACTAAACGTTTGAAGTGAGGAAGGAGTAGGGTACTATACGTTTGAATTTTATTCTTTAAACTATCTAAACATTGATTTAAAAAAATTATACGATATTATTATTCCCATAGGAGTAATTAGTCACGGTTAGTAACTTCTCTCTATTGATTTGCCTTCAATATCAACTGCATTTAAGTTTCTTACGAGAGTGATATCGTGTTCAGTGCCGTTCGTGTAAACAACAATCTCAAAAAAGTATTCTAAGTGAGGATGATTAACTTTAAAATATTTTCTTAACGTATTTAATTTCGAAACGGAAGACTGCAAATTCTTTATTACAAGAAATGAGAAGTAATATTAGATACTACATTCAAGGAAAGTGGAAAATGTATGTTTGGGATGAATTAATTGCTGATCCTGTTTTGATGANTATTATATTAAAATATTGTGGGGCGTGTCTCGACCTCGAGCGCTGTATGTGACTTTCTCTTTGCACGGTTAAACGTGGTAGACCTCCACTTAACCGGACCAAACCGGGAAGTAACAAGGCTCAACCAAGATAACTCCAAGCTTATAACATATTTTAACCTACTAGTGGATAAAGACTTACAAGAACTATCCTCAGTGATCAAGAATTCACACAATAACACATAGGGCCGTGGGGTAGATTTCCTCAATATGATGCAAATCTTTACAAAGTATTTGAAATGCCGCTCCTTAAATACCGTTTACCCTGCCCTTTATGGTGTCGCTTCTCTGTATCATAGCACGGTACGGCCCTGATATAACAAAGTCTCCAAAGTTCTCCCGGTGAGTCTAATGCATTCTATCCGATCTCTCTGACTAATTCGAATCACCTGACACTCCAACAACAGATCTATAGTATAAAATTTCGGAACTGATAAATACTTCTAATGACAAACTATCTACTCAAATAAATTCTATAAAAGAAGACTTGGATCTAATTCACGGAAGTATTCATGAAAATAAAATATAGTTCCAAAAAATGGAAGGCTAAGTTGATAACCTAAAACTGCAAATCGACAATTTAAAATCAGAAAAAGAACTCAAGCAGTACAAAATGGATGCTTTGATTAACGAACTTCACTATAACAATATAATATTGTATAATTATCCTATGTCAAAAAATATCTATGAATTAGAAATTCATAAATTTATCAATTCTTCACTAAACCTACATAATGCATCACAAGATGAGATTCTAGATATAACTCAAATAATCAAATCAACCAATCCAGTCATAAGACTATCATTTATTTAATAATAAATAGGATTCGTGACCAGGTTTTTAATGCCTTTATATCAAAGAAACAACAGAATCTATTGGAAATTTGGAAAATATGCAGATATCGCTATACCTCACTAAGGAATCAGGAAAAAGACGGAAACACTTACTTCCAACCTATTATGACATAAGAAAAAAAAACCGTTCAATAAAACTACGAAATGATATTTTACTAATAGGCAGAGATAGAATAACATTCATTATCGATACAGGGAAGTTTGTTTATGTGGTACTTTTTTGCTTTTTCCTATGCCAATGGAAATTGCAAGTTGATACGCAACACATCAAAGTAAATTTCACCAGGAAAAACACATCAAAAACGTGCAACCGGCTTCTGTCATAAACTGGAACAGTCAAGGCTTTAAAAATAAATTTTTATCACTGAATTCCTTTCAATTAAAATATAAACCAGATATAATAGGAATAACCGAAACATGGATAACACTCGAATTGTTTTATAAATCAACTCTTTCCAACGATTACATAACTGAAACAGTACCAGCACGAAAACCACTTGGCCCTGGACGTCCAAGTGGTGGCTTATGTATTTTAATAAAAAACACTTTTGCAAAATACTTCAAATCAAAAAATCCGATAACTACATTCTCCTCCTAATTTCAATGAACAAACCTATACTCGAAAATAAAGACTGTCAACTGATAATTGTAATGGTTGTCTACATTCCTTCCAACTGTTTGGTAAAACTCAACGAAATACTTAAAATAATTGATCTTTGGCAGCACATCACTCCGTATATCCTCCTACTCGGAGATTCTAATTCGCGTATTGCTGAGATGACAGACTCTCATTATAATGGCCCTAACCCACAAATTCAAGACATCCGATGTTCTAAAGATAAGTATGCTAACAAACTAGGAGTAAACTTAATAAAATTAATAAGTAATTATAAATTGTATATTTTAAATGGACGTATCAAGTCCGATTATCCAGCAGAATTTACCTGTATCGAACATAGTAGTAAATCCACTATAGACCTCACTATATGTTTAGTATTTTTGCTAGACTGTTGTTCGGAATTCACTATAACTACACATGATGCATCTAAATTTCTGAAGACACTCCCAAATCAAGCTAGAATAAAACTGCTGCACTTATTCAACTCAATTTATAAAGCAGCTGAATACCCAGATTCTTGGAATTCTGTAATACTCGCAATGATATATAAAAAAAGCGATAAACTCTCCAAGTAATTATAGACCCATAGCCCTATTATCAACCTTGAAAAAATGTTTTACGACAATATTAGCTAAAAAATTTCAACTATGGACTAAAACAATGGACCTTAAAGCTAAATTCCAGTATGCCTTTTTCAAAAATAAGGGAACAGAATCCGCTTTTTTCTTATTATCATCTCTAATACAACTTCACTTAACTAAAAAAACACAGAAAAGTATATGCATCGATTATAGACATTTAGAAAGCTTTCGATTCTGTCTACGTTCCCTCACTGGTGCACAATTTAAAAACTAAAGGAGCAGGTGACCAATTTTCATCTACAATATCAAAATTATTTTTAGTATATAATGTAAAAATAAAAATTAAACAGGGCAAGTCTATCTCTCCTTCACTAATCTTATCCCGTGGTGTACTTCAAGGTGACCCCCTTTCACCTTACTTATTCAACTTTTATTTACTAGAGATTGATCAACTTTTTCAAGATCCCACCGATGGTATCAAACTCGGCAACGGAATCTTTCACTATGTCTTATTTGCAGACGGCCTGGCAATTTTAGTACCTACATAAGCCTCTTTGCAAAGAAAAAGCAACCAATTAAATTCTCATTTCAAATCAATCCATTTAACAATAAATCTCACTAAAGCAAAAGTTCTCATATTCTATAATAACAGCGAAATTTCGATAAAAGAATTTACGATATATCTCGACAAGAATCTTATGCAGATAGTAAACGAAATAAACTTCCTGGGAGTTACCTTTGACTGGAATCATACATTCAAAGCACACATCTCGAGTTTAAATAATAAAGTAAAATTAGCTATCGATAACTTTTTATTTTTTTCCTCTACTTTAAAAACTTCAAATCTATTTATTTATATGAAACTATATAACTCGATAATCAACCCAATCATCTAGTCCAATCTGGGGTCTTGACTACTTAAACAAATTAGAAAATTTTCATATCTACTTCCTCCGTAAATTACTCCATTTGGAGAGGACAGTTCCCGGTTACGCTATACTAATCGCATACGTTCTTTTCCCTTCTTCCTAAAACGAATTATTAAATTTTACTACCGTTTAAAATTAAAAAGTGACAGCTACATTGCCTTTTTTACATCAAGAAATAATCAAATATTGTAAAAAAAACCAACAACAAAGTATTTTGGCAAATCAAGATAAATAATATATTGAACTCATTTGGAGTATCAGACCCATTGTTTAAAGATAATATCCAATACTGGAAATATGGTTATACTTTGTTACTTGAATCTGCGATTGCTCATTCTGTAAATATAGATAGACCAAGCCAGCCTAAACCGTAGTAATTACCATCCCTGGTATCTAAAAATACTAAAAATCCCATCCTTTCAATCTTATATGAATAAACCAATAAATTTCAACGTGAAAAGACTAATAGCATAACTACGACTCAATAAATATTCTTTCTTCATTGGTAACATCTATATTGATCTTTCAGGCAACCAATGCTCGTGGTGTAAAACCGATGACTTCTCGATTCACCATTTACTACCGAATTGTCAAGCACTTGCAAATATATGAGACTCATTTAATATCACGCAAATACTCCAATGTAATTCATTTCACGATTTCAGAAATATCCTGAATAACTTCAACAAAAAAGACCTTTATAATCTATGTACAGTACAACCCCGTGCAACAGAGATAATTTCCGTTTTTGCAAATAATGATTGATTGATTGATTGATTTTTTATTTTTATTTTATCTTAACAATATTAACTTAATTATATATTAAAATAAATTAGATTAATCAAATTAATTTTTATATCTTTTTTTAGTGAGAAAAAATAAGCTTAAGTAAAACCACAATTTAAACATTTCAAACGCGTTAAAAATAGTTTATTGCCGGCGATTTTAATCATGTTTCTAATCGAATAAAATAAAAATAATAATGAAATTTAGTCGTATACATGACAACCTTTATTCAGTTTAAGGATACAAATTTATTATAATGAAAATTGATTATTTGGGTATAAGACCTTGACAAGTTTCTTCGTAATTCTAATAAATGTTCACGGAAATATTGTCAGACACTTTAGTTTCATGCAGGCAATGTTCCAAATTTATATATATTTTTTTATATCTTCGTGCCTATTATTGCCCACGCAGGTAATTAAGTGCTGTTCAACATTCATAACACCATATTCTAGTCCACGCACCGTATTAAGTTCTGTTTAGCATGTTTGTTAGTAATTTCAGATCTTATCATATTTTTCTGAAATTTATTAATAATGTTATAGAGATAAAAATAACTTATTTAAATCATTAAAGGGGACCCTATCCTAAAGCAGCCATTTTAAATCATTAAAGGTATCTCTATATTAAGAGTCCTTATTTAAATCATTAAAGAAAATCTATATTACAACACTTCATTATAAATAATAAAATGTCATTTTTTATTACAGCTAAATTTTAATTTTTTTTTAAATAAGAAGTTAAAACTTCTCAAAAACGAGATATATATATATATATTTTTTTCTAGATATTTGCTTTAATTTCTATTATATCAAGCACAATAATGATGAGCTTAAGTATGAAAAATCACGTAAAAATTCTAAAAAAGTCTTTAATTTTTTCACAATTATTTAATTTTTTTTAATGTTTTTCAGCATATAATAAATGAACTTCATAGATATTTAAGAGAAATTAATGAGCTGAAAAATTGTAAAATTAATATTTTATTTAAAATTTTAAATGAAATTTTATTCTTTACGCTTTAAAACTTTATAATCATTAAACAAAAATTATTTTAAAAAATCAATACAGTATTAAGAAATAAAACTAAATCAGAAGAAATATATTTATAAAATGAAAATGAAACACAAATAAAAACTAAGTGTCTTCTTACACTCTTCACAAACACACGAATACAATTAAAATTTACAAGGATATAAACAAATTTTAATTGTGATTGAAAATTATATATTAGTATTTAATTTAGATTAAAAATAAAATATATTCTACTTGAGTAATTTTTATTATTTTTATCATTCAGTAAACGAAGATTTATCGCCTACACAACGCAATGTCTTTGATTCTAAACAATTATTTAATATGATTAAAGGACAGTCCAATGAAAATAATGAAGTAAGTTTCGATTTTGGTTTAGATAATGTATAAGTCTTAAAGTAAATTATTCATAGCTTTATATTAATAAGAGTTCTATATCAAACATATCGATAAAGTTTAGAATAACTAATGCAAAGATTATACGTAGCCATATTAATAGTCATATTGTTAAGACAAAAAAATTTTTTTGTGAGATAAGTCTTAACAATATGTTATTATTTGAAAATCTACTTTTCTCTTACAATATTTTTTCAATGGAATATAGCTTCTTGTTTTTCTTGCTATTGATCTATTATGCTGTTAAAGTATATAAAATGGCGAAGTTTCTAACAATACGTATAGTTTGATTTATTTTCATAGGTAACTCTACTTATTATTTTTACTACATTAAAATATGCTCTGTATTAAATAATAGTACTGATGATTTATTATACTTCAAAAGAATTATTTTGAAATATGCTAATTTTATATCTCCAACTTAAATTATTTAAAATTTACATTTTTACACTTAATTGATTCGCTATACATGACAGAAATTAATTATGTATTATGAAATGAATACGCGCTTTTAAATGATTTATTCATAAAAAAAAATAATAAATTCTACTGAAAAATATTACAGAAAAATTTGGAATGAATAAAATAATTATTTTATCTTTATTTTTTCTGGCAGAATCAAAGATACAATGCGACCAATTTTCCTCATGGAAGTACACTCGCTACTCATTATTTACCGACCATTTTATTTGTACTATTTTCGATTTTAATTATTGTGTCAGCTCTTTTAAGCGTATATTTTTGGCGCCAAAGAAGACAATGGTTTCTTTTAAATTCGTGCTTTAAGAAAGGTAGAAGAGCGGATGATTATGCAGGGTCATTAGCCAAATGTAGGCAACAGTACTTAACAAATCCAAATTATTATTCGAGTTCGCCAGATGGTTCCTCTTATCAAAATCTTAGGGATATGGAGATACCCCGAGAATCTTTAACATTTTTGGAAGTAATTGGAGAAGGATGTTTTGGAAAGGTACATAAAGGTAAGTAATAATACATTTTTATTTATAAGTTTCAATACTGGTTGGTTGGTTTGATAGATACAGCAACCAACCAATGGCGGATTATGACCCGTGGGTGTCTCTAAACATAGAAGATTGGATACATAATTTTACATGATAAACTAATAACGTTTACTTGTAGCTATAGAATTATTTATAAATTATGATATGTACAGTAATCACAATGATGAATTGTTCGAGACTCGTGGTCCCTAGGTATGTGCCTAGTGCATAATCCTGCATGTGTAAATGTTTCAATCTCTTAAAAAAATTATCAAAAGTAAAATTTATGCAATAATATTACTTATAAATAATATTTTAGATTTAGGTCTATATGTATAAATGTATTGATGTGCAATACTTGGGGGTTCAATCATCTTAACCAAGTATTGATGTGCAATACTTGGTTAGGGGATGATTGAACCCCAACATTTTTAAATCTTTTTTATATATTTTATAATTATGTCCATGAATTCATGAATTCTTTAAAAAATAATCTATGCTAATAATTAAATTTTGCATAAATTTATTAATTCTGAATTTAATTATTTGATTCTTAAATTCTGAATAATATATTGCGACTTCTCTACCGTAGCTATCAATTAAAGTTAAAGAATTATATTTTAAAATAATATTAATTTAATCAAAAATTTTATTTTTAAATAATTAAACTTAATATAATTCATTAATATTACATTTTTCATTAAGATCTTGTGCCAAGTTTTTTTAAAGAATTTTTTACAACATTTTTATAATTAAATCAAAATTGTAACTTTCAAAACGATTATTCTATATTATAAATTCAACAATGAGAGAATTAATGTTGCAAGAATTGTACAGGGATTCACTAAAAGAGAAAAAGATAATTTAAATGAAGTTAATTAATTATTTGAAGAAAGTTATTCTTCTGAAATAAAAATAGCATTCATAATAATCTTATTCAAAAATTCTTAATGATAACTTTTCGTTGAAATAAATATAAATTTAATGAATATATTTTTAAAAATTTAAATTAAAAACTTTATTCGAATATTTCTACAATAATTTTTTATATAATATTCTTTCTATTGATAACCTTATTTTAATGTCTTACAAAAGGAATTATATAATACTATCTATTCTATGAAGAATGAATTATAAATTATTCTTGCAATTTTAAATTAAAAATATATATATTTAAAAATAATATAAAAATTTTTCTTACAAAAATACATGAAGTAATTTAGTAAGTGCTATAGTTAATAAAACAAATGAATTTAGTGTAATCATAAATCAAAATCTGTAACTTTGTAGCAATTTCTCTTGATTTGCATTTGTTTGGGCCACTTGGGACCAACAAACAGAAACTGATTTATTTGATTTATCTCTGATACAATTCTGAAATTTTAAAAAAGTTTTTTTTAATCTAAAATATTTCAAAATAGACGTTATTGATCTATGCATAAAATTGTTATAAGTTACACCATAAATAANGAGTTGTTCTTTGGGAAATTTATACTTTTGGTAAACAACCATATTGTGGACATTCTAATGAAGAGGTAAATTGTTTTAAAATTATCTTTAACTTTGTGTAATTAATATAAAATATATATCATGTATTTTGCATATGATTTATAAATTTTTAAATAACATTAAAAAATAATTAAAATTCTAATATATTGAGAAGAAAAAAAGAACTTTTTAAAGTAGAATTGATTTTTTTTACTTTTCGTTACCGTAAAATACGTAGGCTGTTTTTTTTCCATGCTCCGATGGTCCATAAGAAAAGACAAGTGTAAATAAAATGAATTTATTACTAAAAGTTAGGTACAAACATGGTTACTTTTCGATATAATCACCGTGAAGATTGACGAATTTTGTCATATCTGTGGACGAGCTTTTCCATCCCCTTGTCATAGAATGTTGCCAAAAAACCGCCCACGTACTTGTATAATCAAAAATGCATGAATTGAAAATAAATATTAAGCTTCGTTTGTAGGCCTATATTTTATTTTATGCTTATTTAATGCTTTTAAGCAAAATGTCCTTTTATTTTAAAATATATAATAAATAAATTAAAGTTTTAGATATATATTTTTTTAAAAATCAATAAAATAAATCAAGTTGCAAAGCTTTAAAATGTAATGTATTTTTATTTTTTATTTTAAATGTTCCTTTTTTTAAATAAAATCTTTAAAAAAATTAAAAAATTAATTAACCTCTCAAATACCACACAGATTAATTAAGGATTTTAATATTTAATTTATTTTAAATATTTTAAAAATATTTAAAATAAATTAATA
>NW_019384640.1:399674-409808 GCF_000671375.1 Centruroides sculpturatus
TGCGTCTATCAACACTTCCTAATAATGTTTTTTGTACTAATAATGTTGTTTGTAAAAATCCAGCAGATAGAATTCATGGATTATTCTCCATCAACGACTCACTTGAGTCTATATGGAATAAATATAATTTATTAACCAAAGTTATTAATGTTACCCCTCCTCCTAAAAATTAATTTTATGTATGGAGTTTTCAAATAAATAAATAAATAATTCATTTTTAATTTGTTAGCAAGTTCTTGTAGAAATTTACAAGAAATCCTGAAGAAAGCAAACAAAAAATTCCCAGAACAGTATTTTTATAAGCCAATCCAAATATTATCTTGCTCTGTATCACTGATAACTTTCTAGACAGTTTTTGTATATAGAATCGAATGATATTCTATTCAGATATAGTATGTACTGTATTATGTCGTAACTCACTGAGAACGATGAAAATAATTAATTGACAAGACTATATCTCGTCTCTAAAATCACACTGTTGTCAATGGCTGCACACCTTAGAGGTAAGAAGGAGTACATGTCAGGAGTTGCAATTTGGCACAGAGTATTGGTGCCCAAATCATGTGCACATAAAATAAACCAGACTTGTAGGTAGTCAGGAGATCGAGAACTGGGTCAAAATAAAATACAGAATGCTGAGACTTTCTATAAACAGCAAGATTTGCGCAAGTTTCTACAAGATGAGTGCGAGATTTGCACATGCATTGCTTGCACTCTCTGAGACAGTCTTGTCCCAAGAATAGCTTTGCTGTTTTACTTATTTTTATTATAAAATGCATGCTAGCAATATGTTTTAATATATTTCTGATTTTTCGATATTTAAATGAGTGTCAGGAATTTTCTGGAATACTTAACATTGAAATGTGTTAATTGTTAGATTTTTAATCATTTTTCAATGTGATCACACTTAACTATGAGAAATAAGCAAAGTTATATTTAAATTTAAAAATCATTTAGACAGAATATGCAATATAACGGTAGTAAAGTAAACCAATCTACACCTACACTACAGTTGCTTACAAAAGTCATCAGACACATGAATATAGGGAAGAAATTATAACAAGAACTGTTGATTTATTGACAAATTTGATTAAAATCTGTTTTTTTATTTGGTTTGTAAGAACAATAAAAATTATAGCATATCATATTTATTTCAATTAAGGATTCCAATTTAGGAAAAAAAATAGAGAAACAAAATGAGAAACAAACTCTAGCTAACAAAAGTCATCAGACAGCTAATGTTTATTGCAAATTAAAAATCAATTATATATAGCAATAAATATTTTAAAACTTGTTGAGTTGCCTTTCTTTCCAATACAGTTTTTCAATCTGTTTGTCATTGATTTCATTAGTTTTTCTGTGATATTTATCTCAATTTTGCCCATTCATATTTGAGAGCACTTGTCAGTTCATTTTTGTTACAAAGATTTAGAAACATATTAGTATCTAGTTCATTCCATAAATGTTCAATTACATTTAAGTCAGGAGACTGTGCTGGTGTCTCAATCACTTTTGGGCAATTATACAGTAGCACTGTTGAACTTTATAGTTGACCCCCCCATAACACTGTTGATAATTCCGTGTTATATGAATTCCATGTTGTATGAGTCACTTAGATTTTACAAATACATGAGCCGTTCACAGCCTGGCACATGTATTTGTAAAATCTAAGTGATTTGTACAACATGGAATTCATATAAAACGGAATAATCAACAATGTTATAGGGGGGTCAATTGTATAAGATTTGTGCTTTGTATCATTATCCTGATAAAAATGCAAAGTATTTGAGATACCCAGTTTTTCTTTAGATTTTGTTTTAAAATATTTAAATATTCTTCTGCAACACAAGTCTTCCAACTCCAGAGGCTGCCACACATGTCCATAGCATAACACATCCTCTTCCATGTTTTACTGTTGGCACAAGATTTNGATAAGTACAGCTTTTGCTTAAGTCTGTAAGAACTAGAGGAGCCACCTTGTTCGCGGACTAGTTATTTCAGTGTAATTACTATTAAAATAAATTTTAAACACTACTGGAAGTGCGTGTTGCAGATGAGAAGATATTATTGATGTATAAATATGAAGAAAGAATGGATTCTTATAACATGAAATAAATATACGAAGCCAGGATTAAGTTTGCCAAATTCAAGAAACTTAATTGAAAGTTCCTGTTTTTTTTTTTTTTTTTACTTCTTTAGCTAAAAAAAAAAAGATATGACAATATGATTCACTTCTTTCAAAGATCCAAATCTTGTAAATGCATTTGATACATTCGATTTGTAGAAGAAAACATATAAAAAAAAAGTTATTAAAGCAAGAAACTATACTTAAAGTATTTAATTTTAGAAAAATAAAATAAAAAAGACAATTTATTTTTTGATTAAGTTTTAATATACTTTCTAGTTCAGCAATTTTTTATTTTATATCCAATATTTGTAGTTTTAAATTTAGGATTAGATTGATGAAATAAACGACCATCTGTCAAGAGGGTGCCTCCCGTGAGGACTTTCTATTGGGACTCGTCCCTATTTTGGTGATGAAAACCCGGAAAACTCCACGTGGCTAGTCTAGTCTTTGATCAGAAGTAAACTCGCAACCAATTAGAAAGAAGTTTTGTACTTTAGTTATAATACAGTTAAACCTTTCAACAACGGCCACTGACAGAAGTATAAAAATGGTCGTTATTAAAAGTGGCCGTTGTTTAGAGGTTNCAATTTTGCCCATTCATATTTGAGAGCACTTGTCAGTTCATTTTTGTTACAAAGATTTAGAAACATATTAGTATCTAGTTCATTCCATAAATGTTCAATTACATTTAAGTCAGGAGACTGTGCTGGTGTCTCAATCACTTTTGGGCAATTATACAGTAGCACTGTTGAACTTTATAGTTGACCCCCCCATAACACTGTTGATAATTCCGTGTTATATGAATTCCATGTTGTATGAGTCACTTAGATTTTACAAATACATGAGCCGTTCACAGCCTGGCACATGTATTTGTAAAATCTAAGTGATTTGTACAACATGGAATTCATATAAAACGGAATAATCAACAATGTTATAGGGGGGTCAATTGTATAAGATTTGTGCTTTGTATCATTATCCTGATAAAAATGCAAAGTATTTGAGATACCCAGTTTTTCTTTAGATTTTGTTTTAAAATATTTAAATATTCTTCTGCAACACAAGTCTTCCAACTCCAGAGGCTGCCACACATGTCCATAGCATAACACATCCTCTTCCATGTTTTACTGTTGGCACAAGATTTTTATTCAGTTTACAATGTGGCTTCCTCCACACCATGATTTGACTTTTGGAGCCAAAGATGTTAAATTTGCTTTAATCTGCAAATATTACATGCTTCCACTATTCATAATCTTTATCCAACATGTTTTTTGCAAACTGGTAGTGAGCTTTCTTATTTTTTTTATTAAAAAAAAATGTTCTCACCACTCTATCATTATATCAACTTCCCTTCATGACTCTTACTGTTTGTGGTTGAACATGAACTCAAGTGTAATTTTCTAACTCAGCTGCTAGTTTTGGTGCACTTGTTTTAGGATTAATTTTTATTTTTTGGATTATACTGCACCTATCTTATACTGTTAACAATGCAGTGCATCCAGATCTTCATTTATTCACAATTCTATGTTCATCTCTGTATCTTTTTATATTATGTACCATTGAGCTGCTGCTTCTTACAATATTACTAATATCTCTAACTGATAGACCTAACTTCCAGTGGTCTATTATTAATTTTCTGATATCTAATGTAGTTTCCCTATGAACTTTTTCCATTTTTACCAAATGATAGTAGTGTGAGAGAAAAAAACTTCAAGGTCATTATAACTGATATGACCATTACAGACTACCATAGAATTATGGATAAATTTCATAAAAATCACAAATAATATCATCGTTAAGCTGTCCTGTTAATTTTGTGACTTTAATATTATAGGATGCTAATTACTTTAGTTCTTTTGTGTCAATTTTCTTGTTATATTGTCAATAATGTAGTAGTATATAGTTAATTTAATTATAATAGAGGAGGTAACAGGAAAGTTTCATTTAGTAATACTTTTATTTTAAAATTAGTAGTATAAATTACTTTAATGACAAAAGTGTCTGATGACTTTTATGACTCACTGTATGTTGCCATCTAATTTAGTATTTTCTGTTTGATACAATTATGGTCAGCACTTGCTTTGTGAATTTGGTTTAATAAATATAAATTTTTATTATCATTTATGAAATATCACATTTAAATACTGTATATTTGTTGACCATCTTTGTGATACTGTATATAGTATACTCTTGCTAATCTGGTCTTTCAATTATTCAGCATACTGTAGTGGCCTATGTGCTTCTGTTTTCATGATAATGTAAGTCACACATTCTATTTTCCTGTTTACTCTGGATTCATTTCTGTGTACAGTTTCCACATCAGTGTGCCATATTACTTGCCTCTGAAAAGAATGAATACTGGAGGGCGACAGATCATATCAGTCATTATCTTTAGAAGGCTTTTAATCTAACATTCTCACTTATCTGGCAATCCTCTGGGAAGCAATAGTCAAATTAGAAAGATTCTAGTTTAGTTTAAATTGTATTTCTAGGAATAACAATCTTAATTTATGACATTAAATCTAATATATATTAAACTCTAATTTAAGATTGTTTTCTATGAATCAATTTTGCATAAAAATGTAAACTACTATATTTCTAACTTTTATGTTTTTAATCAAGCTTAGTTGTAATATGTTATTTTTTGAATAACTTTATTTGAAAAATTTGCACAACTTTTAATACTAAGTATTTTTGCAATATGACAATTATAACCTTATTCTCTCTTTCCAGCAGTTAATTTCAGTCTTGTACTAATGTTTCCAATTTGCTTGAAGTCTTCCTCAGGTCTTTACCATTTCAAATTAAAATTGTTTAAGAGATTCTAGTTCTGAATGCTTTTTAAGAATTTTTTTTATGTAGAAGTAAAAAGAATTCTTAAAAAGCAACTTTGCATTAGCATTTTCTCAAGGAAGTCAAAAATATTAGTGCAAGTCTGAATTCATTATCTGTTGGAAAGAGTGAGTAAGATTATAATTTTGTCATATTGTGAACTGAAGTTCCAGAAATAAAAATTATTTTAATTTTATTATATTTGGAATAAGATTAAAATATCTTAAATTTANATATATAAAATAAACAGGTTTTAAAGTATAATTTAAGGCTATACATTTAAAAGAAGTTAGAAAAAAGAAATGTTTTGAAGTATATAACATTACAGTGACATCGTGACGCGAACGAAATATATAATTCATCACAGATTTCTTTCTCTGCGTGACACTAATTCCAATTACATGACGACAATTTAGGTGTGTGTGTGTGTGTGTGTGTGCGAATTTTGTCAATTTTCTCAAACTTCCTAAGGGATTTAAGTTTGAGTGCATTTGTTGAAAGATTTAAGTTTTTGATATAAAGTACTGTATTATGTGTAGAATATGAAATATGTATAGTTTAGAATTTCCATATAGAATGATGGAAAATAATGCATTTATTATTAGAAACCGATAAAATCCCATGGATGGTTTTTGAATATATGATGTATGGAGATCTAGCGGAACTTTTACGAAGTAATAATCCGATTTTGCCAAGACCAACTGAACATATACCTTACCATTTACAGCAGGTAGGAATTACTTTAACTATATTCACTCCTAAGTATCTATAACAAACTTTGTTACAGTATTGAATAATTTTACAATAAATTTCATTTAAACTTAATTTTATTTTTAAATGTAACATCTAAGAATTCTTATGCTATCATGCACTGTCTAATGGAAAAAATCCTATAAATAAAAATATATAAATTATAATTTCTAATCTTTTCAGTCTGATTTGTTGAAAATAGCGATCCAGATAGCCAATGGAATGATGTATTTATCATCGCAACACTTCGTCCACAGAGATTTAGCTACCAGAAATTGCCTTGTTGGAGAAAATCTTAGCGTAAAAATATCAGATTTTGGAATGACCAGAGATATATATACATCTGATTATTATAAGGTTAGTAAATACCGTTATTTTTTAAAAATAAATTTTAGTTATTTCAGGCATTCAGTTTAATAAATTTTTAGATTGGAGGATCGAGAATGTTGCCAATAAGATGGATGGCACCCGAAAGTATCACCTATGGAAAATTTTCATTAGAATCTGATGTATGGTCATATGGAGTTGTTCTTTGGGAAATTTATACTTTTGGTAAACAACCATATTGTGGACATTCTAATGAAGAGGTAAATTGTTTTAAAATTATCTTTAACTTTGTGTAATTAATATAAAATATATATCATGTATTTTGCATGTATAATAAAATCAAGAAGTCTGAAAGTAGAATACCTTTTAAGTTATAAAAACGAATAATTAATTTATTAATTATTCATTTTTATGAATACAGTTAAATACAATTTATTTAAAATTATAATTTGAATTTTTATAGCATTTGTATGGATTAACTTTAATTCAAGAGCAGTATTTCACTGCTTGTAATCCGACAAAAGTCGTTACACAAAATGGTCTTATCTTTATTAATATTTCTTTCAGAAAATACATTTGTACCACATCAAATGGAAATTAAGTTTACCATTTATTCAATGTTCTATTCGTTAATACGAGAATGTTTCCTGAAGATAATTTCTTGAAAATGTTCAAATTTCTTTCGAATAATTTATACTGAAATTAAGTTTACCATTTATTCAATGTTCTATTCGTTAATACGAGAATGTTTCCTGAAGATAATTTATTGAAAATGTTCAAATTTCTTCAAAACCATACTTGAAGTAAATTAAGTATGCTTTTCCAGATCAGTTTTCCTGAACTATTTCCCACTATTTATTTTTAGTTACAATAGAAAATTAATTTTAATTATAGAGTGAAATAAATGCTAATAAGAGCAATTAGCATCCTACAGGAAGTAAAAAAAACTTTTTTCTTTAATTGAGATAATTTTTAATGTAAATATTTGCATTAAATATATTAAACATAAAGCACATCCTTATTCTGTCATTGTGATTTATTGCTGTTTGATTTGAAGCATGAAAGTTTCAATAGAGTTAATGGAATTGTATATATTTATGTCCTATTTGTTTCAGAGAAGTAGTTTTTACTGCTTTATGTTTTTTACTGCTCACTGCTTTATATTTGACTAAAATGACATGATATGTTAGTGTAAATTAGTTTTGATGACCGATGAAAGAGGTTGAAAATGTGTTTTGTGATTTAAATTTTTCTTGCTGGATTTTTTGTTATTTATGTTCATTTTGATGAATCTAAATTTAGAATTATTCATTTTGTATTCACTTTTAAAGGTTTATACAGATATTTAGTAATAACCATACAAAATATTTTTAGAGTATCCATAAGATAAGATCTTACAGATATTCTAAGATCTTAAAATTCTTAAGTCAAATGTATGTGTATAATATAAAGGTGATTCCAAAACTATGATTGTGCCTTTAATTTTCAGTATTGAGCACTCTTCAACATTGAGGTTGTTTGTGTTGTCGTTTTAAATTTTACTACTGAATATAAACTTATCCTGTTTGATTGTTGCTGCTGAACAATTTATAATTTCCATTTGTTCATCATTACAATTAATATTTATATGTAGTCATTTATGCATGGAAAATATTTAAGACATGTAGTTCTAATTCATGTAGACTTATAATAAAATCAGCTGCAATAAACTGTTGATTGTTCTCTCTATTTCAGTCACCAAAAGTAAACATTTTTGGTGGCTGAAATAGAAAGAACAATACACAAAGAGATCTCATCTTTATGTAAAATATCACTGCCTATGCACTATTGCTGCTATATCAATACCATGGAGTTAATAGATAAAGATTAAATTATTTCAAAAATGGAATTTCTTTATTTAAATACTGTATTACTTATGGCAGACTGCATTGTTTTCAATGTGCTTCTACCAAAATTTTTTCCAGAAACTGCAAAACATATTACGATTATTAATAGCTGAAGATAAAACAAATTTATATGAAATTGTAGGTCAGTTATACATAAAATATTCCGTATTAAAAAGTTATAAAATGAAAGCAGCTGATACTTTCTATGTTTACTGTTTTCAGTTGGCCAGGTGCCAGCATGACAGATGCATTATAAATGTGGTATATGTATCACTGGCATTAAGCCAACTTGTCACCTATGAAATGTGTAAAAATAATAAAAATATTATAAATAAATTTTAGTTATACTCAAATGCTAAATATCATTTTAGTCATAGCTCATCACTGAATATTTTGTCAAGATTAACTATGTATAGTTGGATAATGGCATTTGCTGTAGTNTAAAATAATTCGGTTAATTAACTGAAAGAAAATGATTATAATTTGAATTTTTGTGATACAATTTCAGGTGGTGAGGCAAATACTGCAAGGTACCTTACTGAGGCCTCCCGAAGGATGCAGTCCCTTTATATGTGAAGTTATGGCCGGTTGTTGGAGGAGTGAAACGAAAAGATTAACTTTCCCAGAAATTTATAATATATTGGTATCAAAAGATCCAGATAGAGAGACTCAAGCATCAAACGATATCGATGAGAGAGAAAGTGATAAATTATTGAGTGAAGATAATTATTTGGTTCCAAAACTCCCCTCGTTGACAGTTATATAGATTTTAGTATCTTCAAAACAGATTCTGCTGGTCATTCAGACCAAATGGTGCATTACTATTTTTGTCCAGTACTTTATTGGGGATGCTTCTGGTATACGAATGCCACTTTCATAATAAGAATTCTATGAATTACGCAAAATTTTACGTTTTAATTAAAACTTTAGTTTAATTTTTTATGAATTTCACTAATTTTTAATTGTTTTTTTTTATTATTAAATTTTCTTTATAATATCGAAACTAAACTCGTATTTATATTTTAATATTTATGCCATTTTATAATTTGTCTAACTTATTCAGACTTTGATGATTTAATAAAATGTTATTTTAAAACCAAATCTTAGTATTTAATTTATTAAATAATATTTAAAAGTTATTTTAAATTAATTTTTTTATTATGAAAAATCACATAAAAATATAACTTTTTACTCGTATCTGTTGCATTTGCTCAACAAGTTTTATAGATATTTTAACTAAATTATATATAAATGTATAATTTATTCAATGCATTTTCGAAATTTAATCGAATTGATCTTAATATATATTTTTTAAATTTATAAATAATCCGGTTTGAAAAATCATTACTTTAAGTTAAATTGTTATTTTATTGAAAGATCATTAGATTAATGCAATTCAGTTCAATCGATTATTTCCTTGATAAATAATAGGATTTTATGAAAAATTCGAAGTTTGTTGAAAGAAACATGGCATCTGTTTTAGTCATTTTAGTCATGATAAATGAGAAAAGAGAGATAATGAAAATTGTATTATTTTTCGGATTTATATTATCCAAAATACACGAATTTAATATAACGCTGAAAATCTATCTGAAAAGTCTCTCAATAAACTTGTTAAAAGTTAAGAAAGTTAACAAATTACATTATTATTATCGTTAGCAAATTGAAAACTTCACATAATTCCCTTAAAAACAAATAATTGTTTCTTTTAACTTCATAATGTTGTTATTACTCGATATATGAAAAATTAAATGATTAATTATGAATAATTATAATACATATTATTTAAACAATTAACTCTTATCTATTTTTAAAAGAACTTTTTTAGATCTTTACAAAGTAGGAGCAAAGATAAGTCTTTATCGTTCCTCCACTTTGCATGCACTTCGGCCTTTCTCTTCAGAGTCTGATAGCTTTCTTTTTCTTTCAGATATCTACTCTTCCTTCATACCCAAATATTTTTTCTTCCACTATATAATGTCAAAATGTGCCTTTCTTTTTCTTTTCTCAATACCAAGTTTCTCAAAGTTATACGATCCGTATATCAGTTAAATTGATAGAATAACAGATGAACAGCGGATCTTCTATCCTCCTGTCCATTTCTTATCCTGTAAAATCATCCTAGTTGATGCCAAAATATCTTTTTATGCAGTAATCTAAGTATAAGATAAAGTAATGCGTAAAAATATTCTAATTAAACATAGAATTACATCT
>NW_019384640.1:413715-423603 GCF_000671375.1 Centruroides sculpturatus
CCCATTACTGTTGCCCCTATACCAGGGGCAACTTTAATAAAAATAATTAAAATAATTACAACTTTACAAAAAGAGAGAAGTTGCCGATCTTGCCCCTATACCCGGGGCAACTTCGTCAATTTCTCTCTTCTTGTAAAGTTGTAATTATTTTAATTATTTTTATTTCCAAACTGATTTTAACCAGTTCTATAGTAAGGTAACATTCCAATAGACAATATGCAAAGCTTTTTTTTTTTTCAGTTTACAGCAGTATTTATTACACAAAATTTAAGTAAAGCTTAACATGCCGATCTTGCCCCGATCTCCCCTAATAAAAGTAAATTGTTCGGTAAGTTGAAATTATATGTTAAATAAAATTTAATTAAACTTTAATATTGAAAAATTAAATACATTATTATTCTTTAGAATAATAAATGACCATTTTACTAGAATTAATTTTAGATAGTAGACAAGTTATACAATAGGAAATACCGAGTCTCACTTCCTAGTCATGCCCAATTGAATTTAAATGCAATCTAATACAAACAATTTTTTCCCTGTTCGTTTCATGAATGAGCAACTTTCTAAAGATCGATAAGAAGAATACAATTTTCTCTTATCTTACACCTATTATTTTTAGTAATCTCTACTAAAAATTAAATCAATTGAATTTTCGATTGTGTAATCAAATTCTGTAATTTTCATTTTATTAGGGAAAAAATTGGACAAGAATTAAATATAGCTTCTATATATAATGAATGATTTATATCAAAGGCAAATTTTGTCTCAAGTGAAGCAAAGCGTAGGATTTAGACTAATTAATTAATTGATTTTTAAAAATTAGGTTCCTTAAACAGACTTCTTCTTGCACCATGTTTATTTATCTAAATCTCACTAAGTAGATTGCCACTGAACACTAGAAATTAGTTGGTCAGGCGTGAACCCACGACCAATGTGAAGAAAAATCAGAAAAGTCCACGTGTCTAACGCTTAAATATGGACTAGTTTTTGTAGAAAGTCCCAGGGGGATTGACAGATTGCCCATGTGTTGCGTTACCGTATCTCATCAAACGAAACTAAACCATTTATCTTCATAAGAGTGAATAATAAATTCGCGTAAAAAGCAGGCGAATACACTAACTACTCTGAAAATGTGGAGTCTTCCGGATAAGTACAGCTTTTGCTTAAGTCTGTAAGAACTAGAGGAGCCACCTTGTTCGCGGACTAGTTATTTCAGTGTAATTACTATTAAAATAAATTTAATCTTATAAAGTATATTTTTTAACTCTTTTCGCCCAATGGACACTAAAAATGCCTTCTTTTCAATCGTGGATTTGACCAGGCCCACAATGGAGGCAACCGGGTGGTGAGGGATGAGGTTCGACATTTCGGGACAGAACGCCCATGAAATTTTCCTGGGGTTGCTCGCCGGATTCAATCCCGAATCCCGGCTTATAAAATAATTTTGTTTTATAAAATTATTATTAAAAAATTAAGAAAATAGAATAAAATATGCAAATCTCAGACGGGACAATTGGGCGCCTCTTATATAGTTTATTTGGAGAGGGTTGCTTCTGAGATTTGCTGTGTGAGTGAACTTTAGTGGAGCTTCCAATTCATTAAAATTATGTCATAACAAGTTTAATTTTCGGGTGTTATTGCTAATAATTTTGTAGTTTTTACTAATTTTAAGTGGATTTAAACAAAATCCATATCTCTTGTCCATATTTCCGTAAAGCAGAATGAATTTGATGATTCTAACATGCAAAACAAAGGAAGGAAACGTCCAGCTCATTCAACAACATTTTGCAAAAAATTGATCGGCTCGTCAAGATAAAAAAGCAACAAAAGCTAATTTATCATCTGAAACTGACGAAAATTCAGCTACTCAATTCAGGTTTGTTAAGTCAAAAATTGCATAATATTATACAAAAAATTTTAATCGTAAGGAAGTGTGCAATTAGTCTATGCTAGAGCTACGAGGAATTATGCAAAAGAGTTTTGAAACGATTTAATCACAACAGGCACTTATTCATTGTGACAATGTCATAATGCCGAGCTGCAATTTTTTAATTTATTTAATTTAAAATATATTCTCTCCACCTCAAATTAATACTGTAGTGTCTTGCCCCTGTACATTATACTTTTCCTGTTAGCGAAGGAGTCGTACCCATCTATCTAACTCCTTTCGGGAGAAACTTTTGGAATTGAAATAACGTGACTTTCAGTTTATGTAGGAAGTTCATATATAGTTAATCAGGGCCTCCAGACCGAAACTCCCCAAGTCTGCTCTCAGATTTCATTTATCTTTCTGTGTTCTCGAGATTAAGGAAGGACAGACAAACGGCCGGACGACAGTGAGAGTTTATAAGTCTACAGCTTTTTCAAATTGCAGCCCAATAAAGATTCAACAGGCATATCACCTCGTAATTAAATTACAAATTAACACCGTTGATAGACAAAATTTTAATGAGGTGTTTATTAAAAATCAAATACAGTAGTAAGTTGCAACAGGAAAACTAATTGGTATAGAACTACAGTATATTGAACATTATAAATCAAGTAGGTCTGTCTAATACGAGTAACTTTGTTTTTCAATCACCAGAATCATTTGGTTTCTATTCTGATATAAGGTGGGTGTCCCAGAAGAACTTTCTACAGGAAATTGGTCCCTATTAAGATGTTAGACAGGTGAAGAAAATCCGGGAAACTCCACATGGCTAGATTGATCAGGTGCAAACAAATTAAAAGAGAAAAATAGTTTTAAATATATATCGTATTAAAATAAATTTTAAACACTACTGGAAGTGCGTGTTGCAGAATTTATATTAAATTTTCAAAATAAATTCTATTTTTACATTTTCGATTTGTAAATACTGCATTTTTTAAATACTTGTTTGTGTTCCATAAAGATTTAGTTCTGTATTGTTTATTTACATTCAAATGAAATTCTTTTAAGTGGTTGCTTACGAAAAAGATTCTACATTGAACCATTAGATCTATAACCACACAAGAAATTTTTACGTGCGTTTTATAGTCGGATATTGTTAGAAAATGTTTATTTTTCTTTTAATATACAGAGAAAAGATACTCTTTTTCAAAATTCTAACAGGTATAATATCCTGTTTATTTTCAACCTCTTATGCAATAAACATAAAATAATCAAATCACTCTGTTGATAACATTTTTCAAAATAAATATTTAGATTAACAATCACAGCCCGTCGTTTAAGTTAATAATTCATTGCATAAACAGCCAAACCTCTAAACAATGACAACTGACAAAAACACAAGAAATGATCTTTGTTCGGAGGTTATCCTACATGCATTTTTGTTCAAAAAGTTCCTGAAAAATGGTCATTATTGGAAAGTCGACTGTATTTATTTTAATATTTAATAATTTTTTTAACAGATATAAGTTATTATATTTAATACAGTTTCAGTGTTTATGTAACATAATTTATTATTTATAGCCTATTTATACATATAAAGTAGCAAAACTACATTTTTGATTAAGTTGAAATGTTAAGAATAAAATATATACTGTATAAATGTAAACAATTTTATTATATTAAGATATTTTTTTCTCTTTAAAATTCGTATAGAACTGAGATAAAGTGGTCGATAGAAAAGTCATTTATATTGATATAAAAATTTAATTTTAAAATAGCACATCAATACTTTGAACTTGTTATATATAAAATTCCCCTTGTTTACAATTTCAGGTGCTTTATTTAATCATCATAAAATCTTAACGTAATATTTGCTTCATAGTGATAATTAAAAGGCTGTTTATTAATTATATAACGCATATATGGGTGGGTGAATATGCAGGTAATGGTTGATTTCGTTACATGGGAGTGGGGATGCGTTATGTATTATGTTCTTAGTACAAATAAGGGGGTTGATAGAAGATATGAAAACTAATATTTTATTTTTAATGTCTTAAATTTAAAGATAATATATACAGTAATATGATTAAGAAAGCCTTTAAACATACCCGTCATGGGTTTGGCCGGGCTCATAATGGAGAAGAACAAGTGATGAGGGCCCGATATATCCTGGATCAGATTAAAGTGATGGGATAAGACAACGTAACTCATAGGTGCAATAGGTACTACTATCCTTGGTTTTCACCTTTTTCTTTGATTTGTATATCTTTAATAGTCTATTCAATTATTCGAATTAGATATTTTCAGTGTAGCCTACTTGGTAATTTGTTTCATTCATAAAAATCTTCCTTCGTTTCTAAAATTCATGCATTTGTTTTTTAAATATTACTACATTTATTTATGTATTTGTTTATTCTTATACTGCTAACATTTAGTTTATTGTACTTTAATTTTTTTTAATGTTTTATATCATTTTAATTAAAGTAAAATTATTATAATTGTTTCGTAATTTTATAAATTGGGGATAAAAAGTAAAGTTTATAATTAAATAACTTAATAAGTAATTACGGCATTATTATAGATATTAAAATATATATAAAGCATAATTATACTTAATTAGAGATTTTAATGAATTTTTTCATCAGTAATAATATTTAAAAACTTGAATTTCTCAAACGCCATCTGTGATCAAATTTTATAATTTGTTTTTTTTCTTATGCTTAAATTATACTGTACTTTAATTTAATTCTATAAAATTTAAAATAATAATAATAAGCAAGAAATGAAAAAACTTTTACTCATAATTCTAATTTAAAAGTTTACTACATTAATTATAGATTAAAAAATCAATGCAATATTAATCATAGAGTAAACGATAAGAAACAAAATAAGTGTCAATTAATATTTTCTGATGTTATAAATCTAAATTATCGAATGTGTTTAAATCTATCGTTTGTTACTCCAGTTTAATTGAGCAATAAAGTTGAAACGTTGATAAATTAAGGTTTCGTCTAAACAGCTATGTAATCAAGCCAATTTAAAGATAATTTTCACAAAACCTTTTCTACAGTGGACAATTTTTAGATCCTCAAATGTCCGTTACAGAGAGGTTTCACTTACATATAACATTTTATGTGCTTATAATGTTGCAGCACCTCTTAATATCGAAGTAGTTTTTTTCACTTTAAAATAAAACAAATACTGTATAAAGCATATTGCATGACTTCAGTTAGGTAAGATTAGTTAATTAAAGTATTTCTAAAGTAATTAAGTAACACTCTTCGAAAAACGACGGGAGGAACGTGTCTTGACCTTCATGAATCTTCATATTCTCAAAATCCTGGATAGGCTAAAAAAATAAAGAGCCGAATAGGCTGTATATTGGTCGGTTGGTTGTTATCAATAGCATAAGGCAACGCAACACACGAGTGATCTGCCAAAGAGGAATGCCTTCCGGGATACTGTACTTTCAATGGGAAACTGGCTCTTATTTAGATGTTAGACACCCGAAGAAAACTTCACGTGGCTAGCCTGTTGGTCAGGCACGCACTCTCGACTAACTATCAGTGTTGATTGGCGTTTGTTTCTGGATCGACCCGTAGACCAAAGTTTCATCTCCGGTTAGCACTTTATCTGCTCACATCTGATCTTTATATGCTTCAACCATCTGGAGCATTCGGTTTTGCAGGGATTTTGACGTTCCTCTTTCTGCTCCCGAGTCAATATCCAATGAACAGACTTGCTTGCTCTCCCTTTTAAACCGTGATCTTCGCAGATGATTAAATGGCACAGTCCGTATAACATATTGATTTATTCAGCAACTTCTCCGACGGTTATCCTCCAATTTTCCTTGATGGTTAAAAGTTTTCCAGATGAAGTTTCAATAAGTGTTTTAGAAACAACAAATTACTTGTCTATATCTTATTCTGCTTTCTATGATTTCCTTTCCTTTGATTATAGTTTGATACGTACAGTATTTGTCTAATGCTAAAATTACATATTGTTATAAATAGATGTATTCCTACTGTTTATGTAACACTTATGTGAGGCGATAGAAACAGATCATGAATAAATTAACAAATGAAAATGGTTTTGAATGAAGTATTCTCGAGGAATTTCACTTAAAAATTAAATATTTGGTGGCGTTAGAGCCGGAGCCAGATAATTCACCTGAAGCTGAGCCGGAGCCGGAGCCATGATCAGGGCCCCTGATCAAATCCTTGCCTTTCAACTTGATAGTTGTTGATCTAAAAATTTATGTATTTTTCTAAATGAAATGCCTTTTTTATAAGTTTTTTGAGTTTTGTAGGCGTGTTTCATATATCACTGTGAAATCTATATAATTTACGTTTGTTTTAAACTTGATGAGCAAAGATTTGAAGCTTTGAGAAAGGATTTTTCCGTCCACTATAAACGTATTTGAGCTAATTGACTAATTAATTAATGAAATTGCCAACTGAATAAAATTTACACAACGAATAATATTGACGAATATGTGAACAGATAACACGCCTGTATTAATTTTTGCAGGTGCAGCACCCTCCTTAATCGAGAATTTTCTTTTTTTAATAATAAAAATAAGACAGTAGTGATTTTGAAAGATTTGAAATTACTTATTTTAATTTAAAANAATTTATAAATAATCCGGTTTGAAAAATCATTACTTTAAGTTAAATTGTTATTTTATTGAAAGATCATTAGATTAATGCAATTCAGTTCAATCGATTATTTCCTTGATAAATAATAGGATTTTATGAAAAATTCGAAGTTTGTTGAAAGAAACATGGCATCTGTTTTAGTCATTTTAGTCATGATAAATGAGAAAAGAGAGATAATGAAAATTGTATTATTTTTCGGATTTATATTATCCAAAATACACGAATTTAATATAACGCTGAAAATCTATCTGAAAAGTCTCTCAATAAACTTGTTAAAAGTTAAGAAAGTTAACAAATTACATTATTATTATCGTTAGCAAATTGAAAACTTCACATAATTCCCTTAAAAACAAATAATTGTTTCTTTTAACTTCATAATGTTGTTATTACTCGATATATGAAAAATTAAATGATTAATTATGAATAATTATAATACATATTATTTAAACAATTAACTCTTATCTATTTTTAAAAGAACTTTTTTAGATCTTTACAAAGTAGGAGCAAAGATAAGTCTTTATCGTTCCTCCACTTTGCATGCACTTCGGCCTTTCTCTTCAGAGTCTGATAGCTTTCTTTTTCTTTCAGATATCTACTCTTCCTTCATACCCAAATATTTTTTCTTCCACTATATAATGTCAAAATGTGCCTTTCTTTTTCTTTTCTCAATACCAAGTTTCTCAAAGTTATACGATCCGTATATCAGTTAAATTGATAGAATAACAGATGAACAGCGGATCTTCTATCCTCCTGTCCATTTCTTATCCTGTAAAATCATCCTAGTTGATGCCAAAATATCTTTTTATGCAGTAATCTAAGTATAAGATAAAGTAATGCGTAAAAATATTCTAATTAAACATAGAATTACATCTTAATGTAACTAGCTCAGTCTGCGAACCATCAAAATCCATCAGCGGTCCATGAACTATATTTTGAACACTATTCTTTTGGAAAACATTTTTTTAATTCACTATTCTTAATACTTTTTCATACATCGATTTAGTTTATTCTCTTCGTTTTCCTTCATGAACATTCTATATTGCTCAGACTAATCATTTACGTGGGAATCATAGCTCAGATAGATTCTCCCTGACTTGTTTAGTTTTAACTCTTTAATATATGTTAAACATATAAAAATTTATTCATTTATTAACATTTGAGTATAATATAATTTAATAATCGTATATTGTGTTAATTACTAGTTACGTATTCAAATTCTTCCTAAGGTCTAACACAGCTCCTATTACAACACATGTATAATTAATAATCATTTTTGAATAAGAAGCCCTGTTTGAATTTTTATTCATTAGTTTATAATTATAAAATAAGTACTGTATACAGTCGACCCCCGTATAAGATCATTGATTATTCCGTTTTATATGAATTCCATGTTGTACGAGTCACTTAGATTTTACAAATACGTGTACCGGGCTGTGAATGGCTCACGTATTTGTAAAATTTAAGTGACTTGTACAACATGGAATTCATATAAAACGGAATAATCAATGATCTTATACAGGGGTCGACTGTACATAAAGTAACTAAATAACATATTTTAATAGTTATTCTTCACTTTAAGCACTACAGAACAGTGTTTAAAGTGATTAATTGGATGAAAACATTCGTGTTTGTAAATCATTCAGTGATGTATTTAGAAAATTGACTGATTTATTTTATGTGAGAAATGTTTTTGCTTTTCTAAAAAAGGGAAAAACTTGTTATTTTTGAAGTTGATTGAGTTTCTTTTGGATCGGTATAATATAAAATGATGCTGAATAATTTATAGTTTCATAAATAACTTATTCAGCATTATTTTCTTGAAAAGCAACAAAAATACTTGTAAATATAAAATATATAATACTTTACAATTATTAATTTATTTATATGTTTAATTATTTAGTACTTACAATTATTTTCGATTTTCAAAATTAATTTAAGCAATTGTAATTATTCAAGAACTACGTTTATGCCATTTTTTTGTACTGTACACGGTGATTTTTAATTCATGCAAAACTTTAAACTCCAATAGCTTTTCAACTGAATGAGATATAAATAAAATTTTAAAAAGTACTATATAGTACAATGTTTACATTTTTAATGTCGCTGATTGATTAATGTTAACAGTCATTTTCAAATGGTGGCACACACTTTAGAATAACGTGTATTTATTGTAGAGAATTCTTATCAAAATTCTAATTCTCCAAATTTTTTCAGTGATAGCGGAGTTATTGGACCATTCTTCTTCGAAAAGAACGTTACTTATGCTGCATATGTTGGGCGTAAACATCGTCGTGCTTAGTTTAAGCCAGATGGTGCAAGGTCTCAGTACACAAAGCAAGTGTTCAAAAGCTTAAACACATGCTTGAGAAGAGTGTAATCTAATTAGTCTATGAAAAATATGCTGGTGGCTGCGTTATAGCCTTATAGATGATTTCATTTTATGGGGCTATCCTAAATAAAGAGTATATTTTATTACACAATGATCTTACAACTATTGAAGATTTGATAGACACGATAAGAAAAGAAATAATGGTGACTCAAAGAAAGACCTTTATTACCATTATTCAATGTTTCAAAAATCTGTTAAAAACTATTATTGCGAGCGAAAGTAGTCATTTTGAACACCTAATTCATTAAATGGTAATAAATTTTCTATAATATGTTATTTGAATGTTCTTTTTATCTCATATAGTTGAAAAGTTATTAAAGTTTAAAGTTTTACATGAATTAAAAATCACCATGTAAATTAAAACCGACATAAAAAATGGATGTTTTAATTATTTTATAAACTACTGTATAAAAAATTATATTATTATTATTTTTATATATTTAATATTCTGTTTCAAATCTTATAATTAATTTTGAAAAATATAAAATGTATTTTATAATTTAAAGCGAAGAGGAAATTTATATATAAATTTTTCTTCTATAAACAAATTTAACTTTGGTTTATGAAAATAATATTTTTAGAAATGTTTAAAGTAACTGATAGATCATCATTCCGAAAATATAAATAAAATAAAATAAAATAAAATAAAATTTTCTTAAAACTCTTCACATTTAAAATTAGAAAAATCTGTTTAATAATAAAAGAATTACATTTAAATTTTAAGTAAAAATTCTAAACTTATTAATAAAACATTTTCAAAGAAAATTTTATAGTAAATCTAATACAAAAAAAATCTATAAACCTTTCGAAAATTTGAATTATGATAATAATATGAGAAGATATTATTGATGTATAAATATGAAGAAAGAATGGATTCTTATAACATGAAATAAATATACGAAGCCAGGATTAAGTTTGCCAAATTCAAGAAACTTAATTGAAAGTTCCTGTTTTTTTTTTTTTTTTTTTTC
>NW_019384640.1:424688-456806 GCF_000671375.1 Centruroides sculpturatus
AAATTAGTTGGTCAGGCGTGAACCCACGACCAATGTGAAGAAAAATCAGAAAAGTCCACGTGTCTAACGCTTAAATATGGACTAGTTTTTGTAGAAAGTCCCAGGGGGATTGACAGATTGCCCATGTGTTGCGTTACCGTATCTCATCAAACGAAACTAAACCATTTATCTTCATAAGAGTAAATAATAAATTCGCGTAAAAAGCAGGCGAATACACTAACTACTCTGAAAATGTGGAGTCTTCCGGATAAGTACAGCTTTTGCTTAAGTCTGTAAGAACTAGAGGAGCCACCTTGTTCGCGGACTAGTTATTTCAGTGTAATTACTATTAAAATAAATTTAATCTTATAAAGTATATTTTTTAACTCTTTTCGCCCAATGGACACTAAAAATGCCTTCTTTTCAATCGTGGATTTGACCAGGCCCACAATGGAGGCAACCGGGTGGTGAGGGATGAGGTTCGACATTTCGGGACAGAACGCCCATGAAATTTTCCTGGGGTTGCTCGCCGGATTCAATCCCGAATCCCGGCTTATAAAATAATTTTGTTTTATAAAATTATTATTAAAAAATTAAGAAAATAGAATAAAATATGCAAATCTCAGACGGGACAATTGGGCGCCTCTTATATAGTTTATTTGGAGAGGGTTGCTTCTGAGATTTGCTGTGTGAGTGAACTTTAGTGGAGCTTCCAATTCATTAAAATTATGTCATAACAAGTTTAATTTTCGGGTGTTATTGCTAATAATTTTGTAGTTTTTACTAATTTTAAGTGGATTTAAACAAAATCCATATCTCTTGTCCATATTTCCGTAAAGCAGAATGAATTTGATGATTCTAACATGCAAAACAAAGGAAGGAAACGTCCAGCTCATTCAACAACATTTTGCAAAAAATTGATCGGCTCGTCAAGATAAAAAAGCAACAAAAGCTAATTTATCATCTGAAACTGACGAAAATTCAGCTACTCAATTCAGGTTTGTTAAGTCAAAAATTGCATAATATTATACAAAAAATTTTAATCGTAAGGAAGTGTGCAATTAGTCTATGCTAGAGCTACGAGGAATTATGCAAAAGAGTTTTGAAACGATTTAATCACAACAGGCACTTATTCATTGTGACAATGTCATAATGCCGAGCTGCAATTTTTTAATTTATTTAATTTAAAATATATTCTCTCCACCTCAAATTAATACTGTAGTGTCTTGCCCCTGTACATTATACTTTTCCTGTTAGCGAAGGAGTCGTACCCATCTATCTAACTCCTTTCGGGAGAAACTTTTGGAATTGAAATAACGTGACTTTCAGTTTATGTAGGAAGTTCATATATAGTTAATCAGGGCCTCCAGACCGAAACTCCCCAAGTCTGCTCTCAGATTTCATTTATCTTTCTGTGTTCTCGAGATTAAGGAAGGACAGACAAACGGCCGGATGACAGTGAGAGTTTATAAGTCTACAGCTTTTTCAAATTGCAGCCCAATAAAGATTCAACAGGCATATCACCTCGTAATTAAATTACAAATTAACACCGTTGATAGACAAAATTTTAATGAGGTGTTTATTAAAAATCAAATACAGTAGTAAGTTGCAACAGGAAAACTAATTGGTATAGAAGTACAGTATATTGAACATTATAAATCAAGTAGGTCTGTCTAATACGAGTAACTTTGTTTTTCAATCACCAGAATCATTTGGTTTCTATTCTGATATAAGGTGGGTGTCCCAGAAGAACTTTCTACAGGAAATTGGTCCCTATTAAGATGTTAGACAGGTGAAGAAAATCCGGGAAACTCCACATGGCTAGATTGATCAGGTGCAAACAAATTAAAAGAGAAAAATAGTTTTAAATATATATCGTATTAAAATAAATTTTAAACACTACTGGAAGTGCGTGTTGCAGAATTTATATTAAATTTTCAAAATAAATTCTATTTTTACATTTTCGATTTGTAAATACTGCATTTTTTAAATACTTGTTTGTGTTCCATAAAGATTTAGTTCTGTATTGTTTATTTACATTCAAATGAAATTCTTTTAAGTGGTTGCTTACGAAAAAGATTCTACATTGAACCATTAGATCTATAACCACACAAGAAATTTTTACGTGCGTTTTATAGTCGGATATTGTTAGAAAATGTTTATTTTTCTTTTAATATACAGAGAAAAGATACTCTTTTTCAAAATTCTAACAGGTATAATATCCTGTTTATTTTCAACCTCTTATGCAATAAACATAAAATAATCAAATCACTCTGTTGATAACATTTTTCAAAATAAATATTTAGATTAACAATCACAGCCCGTCGTTTAAGTTAATAATTCATTGCATAAACAGCCAAACCTCTAAACAATGACAACTGACAAAAACACAAGAAATGATCTTTGTTCGGAGGTTATCCTACATGCATTTTTGTTCAAAAAGTTCCTGAAAAATGGTCATTATTGGAAAGTCGACTGTATTTATTTTAATATTTAATAATTTTTTTAACAGATATAAGTTATTATATTTAATACAGTTTCAGTGTTTATGTAACATAATTTATTATTTATAGCCTATTTATACATATAAAGTAGCAAAACTACATTTTTGATTAAGTTGAAATGTTAAGAATAAAATATATACTGTATAAATGTAAACAATTTTATTATATTAAGATATTTTTTTCTCTTTAAAATTCGTATAGAACTGAGATAAAGTGGTCGATAGAAAAGTCATTTATATTGATATAAAAATTTAATTTTAAAATAGCACATCAATACTTTGAACTTGTTATATATAAAATTCCCCTTGTTTACTATTTCAGGTGCTTTATTTAATCATCATAAAATCTTAACGTAATATTTGCTTCATAGTGATAATTAAAAGGCTGTTTATTAATTATATAACGCATATATGGGTGGGTGAATATGCAGGTAATGGTTGATTTCGTTACATGGGAGTGGGGATGCGTTATGTATTATGTTCTTAGTACAAATAAGGGGGTTGATAGAAGATATGAAAACTAATATTTTATTTTTAATGTCTTAAATTTAAAGATAATATATACAGTAATATGATTAAGAAAACATTTAAACATACCCGTCATGGGTTTGGCCGGGCTCATAATGGAGAAGAACAAGTGATGAGGGCCCGATATATCCTGGATCAGATTAAAGTGATGGGATAAGACAACGTAACTCATAGGTGCAATAGGTACTACTATCCTTGGTTTTCACCTTTTTCTTTGATTTGTATATCTTTAATAGTCTATTCAATTATTCGAATTAGATATTTTCAATGTAGCCTACTTGGTAATTTGTTTCATTCATAAAAATCTTCCTTCGTTTCTAAAATTCATGCATTTGTTTTTTAAATATTACTACATTTATTTATGTATTTGTTTATTCTTATACTGCTAACATTTAGTTTATTGTACTTTAATTTTTTTTAATGTTTTATATCATTTTAATTAAAGTAAAATTATTATAATTGTTTCGTAATTTTATAAATTGGGGATAAAAAGTAAAGTTTATAATTAAATAACTTAATAAGTAATTACGGCATTATTATAGATATTAAAATATATATAAAGCATAATTATACTTAATTAGAGATTTTAATGAATTTTTTCATCAGTAATAATATTTAAAAACTTGAATTTCTCAAACGCCATCTGTGATCAAATTTTATAATTTGTTTTTTTTCTTATGCTTAAATTATACTGTACTTTAATTTAATTCTATAAAATTTAAAATAATAATAATAAGCAAGAAATGAAAAAACTTTTACTCATAATTCTAATTTAAAAGTTTACTACATTAATTATAGATTAAAAAATCAGTGCAATATTAATCATAGAGTAAACGATAAGAAACAAAATAAGTGTCAATTAATATTTTCTGATGTTATAAATCTAAATTATCGAATGTGTTTAAATCTATCGTTTGTTACTCCAGTTTAATTGAGCAATAAAGTTGAAACGTTGATAAATTAAGGTTTCGTCTAAACAGCTATGTAATCAAGCCAATTTAAAGATAATTTTCACAAAACCTTTTCTACAGTGGACAATTTTTAGATCCTCAAATGTCCGTTACAGAGAGGTTTCACTTACATATAACATTTTATGTGCTTATAATGTTGCAGCACCTCTTAATATCGAAGTAGTTTTTTCACTTTAAAATAAAACAAATACTGTATAAAGCATATTGCATGACTTCAGTTAGGTAAGATTAGTTAATTAAAGTATTTCTAAAGTAATTAAGTAACACTCTTCGAAAAACGACGGGAGGAACGTGTCTTGACCTTCATGAATCTTCATATTCTCAAAATCCTGGATAGGCTAAAAAAATAAAGAGCCGAATAGGCTGTATATTGGTCGGTTGGTTGTTATCAATAGCATAAGGCAACGCAACACACGAGTGATCTGCCAAAGAGGAATGCCTTCCGGGATACTGTACTTTCAATGGGAAACTGGCTCTTATTTAGATGTTAGACACCCGAAGAAAACTTCACGTGGCTAGGCTGTTGGTCAGGCACGCACTCTCGACTAACTATCAGTGTTGATTGGCGTTTGTTTCTGGATCGACCCGTAGACCAAAGTTTCATCTCCGGTTAGCACTTTATCTGCTCACATCTGATCTTTATATGCTTCAACCATCTGGAGCATTCGGTTTTGCAGGGATTTTGACGTTCCTCTTTCTGCTCCCGAGTCAATATCCAATGAACAGACTTGCTTGCTCTCCCTTTTAAACCGTGATCTTCGCAGATGATTAAATGGCACAGTCCGTATAACATATTGATTTATTCAGCAACTTCTCCGACGGTTATCCTCCAATTTTCCTTGATGGTTAAAAGTTTTCCAGATGAAGTTTTAATAAGTGTTTTAGAAACAACAAATTACTTGTCTATATCTTATTCTGCTTTCTATGATTTCCTTTCCTTTGATTATAGTTTGATACGTACAGTATTTGTCTAATGCTAAAATTACATATTGTTATAAACAGATGTATTCCTACTGTTTATGTAACACTTATGTGAGGCGATAGAAACAGATCATGAATAAATTAACAAATGAAAATGATTTTGAATGAAGTACTCTCGAGGAATTTCACTTAAAAATTAAATATTTGGTGGAGTTAGAGCCGGAGCCAGATAATTCACCTGAAGCTGAGCCGGAGCCGGAGCCATGATCAAGACCCCTGATCAAATCCTTGCCTTTCAACTTGATAGTTGTTGATCTAAAAATTTATGTATTTTTCTAAATGAAATGCCTTTTTTATAAGTTTTTTGAGTTTTGTAGGCGTGTTTCATATATCACTGTGAAATCTATATAATTTACGTTTGTTTTAAACTTGATGAGCAAAGATTTGAAGCTTTGAGAAAGGATTTTTCCGTCCACTATAAACGTATTTGAGCTAATTGACTAATTAATTAATGAAATTGCCAACTGAATAAAATTTACACAACGAATAATATTGACGAATATGTGAACAGATAACACGCCTGTATTAATTTTTGCAGGTGCAGCACCCTCCTTAATCGAGAATTTTCTTTTTTTAATAATAAAAATAAGACAGTAGTGATTTTGAAAGATTTGAAATTACTTATTTTAATTTAAAATTTAATTAACAAAAGATCAAAAGTATAAATTGAAATAGTTTTTAAACTTTAATAAATTATGATTTTTATAATAAAAAAAACTTATCTTAAAATTTTTTATATTGAAAATAATTCATTTTAGTAATTTTTTATTAAGTTTTAAGTTTCTTATTTATTCCATTTTTAAAATTTATTTATCAGTTGAAAAGTTATCGATGTTCAATTTAATTTTTACTAAAATAAGATTAGATAATTACTAATTAGAAATTTTAAAAAATGTTAATGATCTATAGATTATCATTAAAAAAATTAATAAGAAAATAATTATTATATTAACTGTTAATAAAACTTAAACTTTATTAAATGAGTTCTCCGTCTAATTTTAATTTTTTAATAAATAATTATCTTCTTGATTCATTTTCAAAATTGAAAAGCAATTTATGAAAAGGCATTTTTATGTTTTTTTAAATTATAATTAAGATCTAATGAAGTTACTCCTACTCAGGAAATTAAATACATTATCAATTTAAAGAAAAATTTTTAAAGATTAATTATATTTCTAATTATATTATTTCAATATTTTATAATGAAAAATATCTCATTAATATCTAAAGAATTTAAGAATAATAAAAAAGTTATTAATCGAATTAAATGGACTATAGATAAATCAATTCCTAAGATAGACGAGTTAATTCGCTTTAAATCAATAACTAAATTAAAAATGTCTTTATTTTTTTTAAAGTATAATTTCTAAGAAGAAAATGAAAGTTAACAATTTTAAAATTAATTAAAATTGTTCAAAAATCAATTTATTGTATTTAAGAAATCCTCCTGTTGAGAGGGTACAAAAACATTTAAATTATATATTTCAGATCATTTCAATATATCTTTATTTACTAAAAGAAACTGGTGTGGTCTTAATAAAGGTCTTCTCGTTAACTAGAGAAAGGAACCAGGTTATAAAATATTACAACATTATTACAACAATAAATCAAAATAACTAGGGAAGTCGAGAGTGGTCTTTTAAGTTTTTCTGGGGATATTTCCCCAGCTTCTTCTCTCGGGAACTCCGAAATTTTCTCCGGAATCGTAGTGATTTCTAGCACTATAAATTATTATTTTTATTTTTTTGTTCTTATGAGTAAGCATAGAATTGCTTGAGAAAACGAATAAATAACACATAACACTATTAAGATAGAAACACAAGTTTTTGTAATTTGTTGGTTCTTGAGGATGCATTTCGGACAACATGTCCCTCATTTTTTGTATTAATAAAAAAACATTCTATGTATTTCATTTGTTAAAAAAATTGGAAAAATGGCCCGCTAAGAAGCAAAAAAAGCTTACTCTGCCCGGATCCCATACAAGATTTCAACGACCCTGAAAATAACATACATAGGCTGTATAATTAAATACGTATTTCAGGATGCAATTATCTTAGTTAAATATGTAATTTATAAAGTAAACATAATATTTTATTATATACAAGTTATAAATCTTGAGTTTTAATAAATATTTGTGAATGCCAAAATAGGTTTTTAACAAAATAATACTTATTTGAACTTAAGCAATTTTTTTAAAAAAACTCCCACAATAAATCGAATTAAATATTTTAAAAAATCGAAATTAATATACAAGGTAAATTATATACTTTACTAGAATCACTGTTTTGAATATTTCATATTGAAGACTTATATTGTGAATAGTGAAAAGAAAATTAATTTATAGATGTGTACCACCCCGTTTTGAAATAATAATAATAATTTCTAGACATGTAATACAATTCAAATCTATCGAACTTTAGTCACATTTTGTATGCAGTTAAGATTTACGACTCCTTACACAATTAAGTATAACTGAGTTCGGTTTGTGACAAGATTGCACTATATTTTAAACAAGAAGCATACAAAACTTATCAATTTAATCAACTGACTCACGAGAAAAAAAAAATATATATATATATAAATTAATTTAAATTTGAAAAATTTTTGTTAAAAATTCATTTTTCTTCCTGCTAATCTTTGATCTTTATTATACTATATTTTAATCAATTTATTTTATTAAATTTTTAATGTTTACATACATAAAACATGACAAGATTCATTACAATTTAATTAGTTTTTTGTACATTTTTTTATCTAGCTAAAAAAATAATTTTGTTTTCTACAAAATTAATGGTAATTCACCCTATAAATTTTAATGTTCTCGATAAACTGTAGGAGCGAGCAGGTTTATTTTTTGTTAGTAATTGGTTGAAAAAATTACAATATTTAGTGAATTAAGTTTTCAGGAAATTCAATTATGTAAATTATATACAGTTGATTTTTTATGGTCTCAACGAAGAAGAATTACTCAATTTCTTGTAATTTTTACGAGGAAAAGAAACTGTGAAAAACAATTTATTTCTAGCTATAACACTCGTATCCATTTGTCTTTATAAGTGAGTGTCGAAGTGATAAATCGAACATGTTAAAGCAATTAATCAATTGAAGATGAAATTACAAGCAATTTTCCGAAATCCTTAAAGTTCAGAAAGAATCTCAACTAAGTTTTCTCTTCCAGATATTGAAGTATCTTTATCTTTTATACTTCCATTATCCTTTTCTCTAATTCTTTATATCATTTAATATTATCTTCGGATCAATAAATGAGTGGTGTCGAAAAATGTCATTATGACTGATATATTATAGATTTTAACGAGATTTTTACTTAATGATAATTGTATTAAATCACTAGAAAAAATTATGTTAAAAGTTGAAACTTTAAATTATTTTTAATTTAAATTAGTTTAGAGCTACCAAAAATCTAGTCTTTTCCACGTGAAAAAGTTGAGTTTTATATATTTCTCTTATAATTTGTATTCTGTATTTGAAATTAATGTTTATTTATATGGGAGTTGTACATAAATAGATGGGTGGGTGGGTGTGGAAGTAATGGTTTATTGAGTTACAAGAGTGTGAGGTGTTTATAAAAAAGTTACGTAGCGCTGGTAAGAGTAATTTAGTTTTGTTTCTGAAGTGTTGCATAGCAAATCGTACTGTTTGTATTGTATTATTACTACAATTTTTTTTCAAATTATTACTGTTGTGTCTTGTCCCTGTACATCATACTTTTCCGTTATTAATGGAGTCGTGCCGGTCATTTATTAACTACTTTCAGGGGAAACATTTGAATTGAAATCACATGACTTTCGGTTGGAAGTTTTTATATAGTTAAGTGGGGCCTTCTATTTTGTTAAGGTTTCCATATTTTGTCTCGTCTTTCATTTATCTAATTCCATTCTCAAGATTAAGAAAAGATGGACAGACAAACGACATTGTGAATTTATAGGTCTACAAGTTTTTCAAATTGCAGCTCAATAATTATTATACCAATAGGAATATAACAAGTTATGAATTCCTAAAGTTTATTAAATGTACTGCATTTTACGTAATGAGTTTGTTTATTCACTACTTACCGTGTCATTATGCATTAAAGTGGAATTACTTTTTTTGTGACTCAGCATACGTCACACAATCTTTCTAGTGTACTCTTCCACGTAGGCGTAATTACGTCATAAGTCTTCTAAATTTATTTTTTTAGCCGTATAGAAATAATAAAAAAGCTATATCTGAAAATTACATAAGTTATAAAATACTAATTTAAAATATACGAAGAAAAATTCTTTAACGAATTTAATTTTTAATCAATGGAAGATTTATATTCTCTCGTCAATAAAAAAAATAAAAAACAACGTAATAAATTATTTCCAAAATTCCTTATAAACCCGGTTAGCAAAGTTGAGAAATCACGCCCTTTAGCTATCAATATTTTATAAAATATAAAAACATTTGAAAGAACGGGAAAAAATGAAAGAAAAATGCCACGATATTCCATTAAGTTTTATAGTAATGAATAATATTATATTTAGCTCTACCTATTTCAGCTTTTTTAAGTATTAAACTCTCAGGCTAGCCTTTTCTAGCTTGAGCTTAATGCTTAAAAGCTGCAGAAATATGATTTTGTCCTTTCTCTTGAAATAATATTTCGGTTATTTTAAAACCGAACATATATAGAAAATTTATATGTTTAGGCTGGAAAGAATCTTAAAAGGAAGACCGACTCTGCTCTATGATTTTGTATTTCTATGCTGTAAGGAAGAGTGGAGACTTTCATTTATTTGTGTCTGTTTTAATTATAAGTGCTTTTAGATTATAGACTACTTTTCTGTTGATTTAAGAATTTAAAAATAATTGCTTTAATTTAAAGTATTAAATCATTATCTTATACAAATATCAATTCAAAATTTTGAAGTGTTTATGAAGATTTTACTCGTAAAAGTTTATAAAATACATTTAAAGTATATATGTTTTAGATATGTAAATATTAAAAACTTAGTTCTCGATGTTAATATTTTTCAAATTTTACTTAATGCCTAAACATCTATAAATAAAAATCCTTTATTTTAAGGGATTTTTTCAAATTATTTCGACTAAAAATTAAAATAAAATACTACTTCATTCCAAATAATTAATTTTATACGATTTTATTATTTAAAATAATAATGTAATTTAATAATTAATTGATTAATGCTTTTCAAATGAATAAAAACAAAATTTTAAAGTATAAATTTTTTCGTACGACATGATTTAATTAATTTTATTGATTTTTAAATGAAAATTAAAAAAGATTTGCTTAAAATTACAAGAGATAAGTATAATTTTTTATTAATTAAACAGAGAAATAATAACTTTTATTCCACCGTTTGTATTTAATTGTTTTAATTATAAACAATTTTTATTTATAATTAAGTGAAGTTGTTTAAATAAAATTATTTTCTTTTTTAATTTAAGAAATTGTCTAGAATTCTTCTTTGTTTATTTGATATGTATTTTACGGGATTTCTCATACGTCAAGAGACCTGGGATCTGCTTTTTTAACACTTACGCTGTATTAAAAAATAAAATAACATTTTCAAAATTTGTATTAAATAATAAAATTTGACAGCTAATGAGAGGAACTAAAGCCTGAAGGCATTCTGTATGAAGTATGGCAATAAAGCCTTATTCTTTAAATTTATTTTTCGATAAATGAGGAATTGTTCAGCAAGTTGTGAGTTTAAAAAGCAGCAAATTTTACGCTTTACAACGAAATTGTTAAGGGTAAAGGGTTTTTCTTAATATATCAACACAAGAAATGCTTTTGATACGCTCGTAAATATGAAGTATCTGTTACAAGGAGCCATTTGCTCCTTGTAACTGATCCTTGTCTTTTGTGTCCAATTTCTACAACATTTTTGCACTTGATCATTATATAAGCAGCGAATTTAACTTAAAATAACATAAGATACTTTTTAAATGAAATATATATTTATAAAAAAATATATAAAACATTCTATTCTATGGTAGTTGTGATAAAATAGATCTTTGACATAAAACAGACATTCTACATAAATGAAAAACTGAAAAATTTGCATTTTATGGCACTAATATTATTAATTTCTTATCAATTTCCTAGTTACTTCGTCTTTTTGTGTTACTTTTATATCAGTTTAAACATTTGGAAACTTAATAAACAATTTTAAAAGACTCGTTATTGCTTAGTCTTAAATTATTTGTTATTTTTACAATTATTGTCCTGGCAATTTTATCAAATTTAGAAACTTAATTCGTGATCTTTTTTCCCACGTAATAATTTGTTCAATGGTCAATTTCTGTTATTTAATAATAGAATAATTAATATACATACATAATAAAATTAGCTAATCAAAACACGAAGAATATTAAATTAATTGAAAATTTCTCTAAGAAAGGAGAGATTGAAAGTGAGAAATGTAGCTTAAAATGCCAACAGAATTTATTGTTATTGAATTAGCGTAAATATGAATAATATTTATTTTCTGGTGTATAAATGGAGATGAATACGTCGATTCATATTGATTTAAATAATGATTGAAAATTGTAATTAGCTACTTTTGCAGCGGTTTTGCTTAATTAGATGGTTTTGAAATGGGCCCTTTTGCAACTACAGTATCTATTTCTGCTAGTTGCAAATAATAATACAAATATGTACAAAATATTAGAGGTTTTTTAAAGATTGAAGTTTCTAGTGTAGAGAGTCCGTTCAAAAGTTTAAATTCTTAATAGTTCTTTTAATTTTTGGGGGGAGTGTAATAGTAGTTATTTATGTATACATACCGAATATACCAATGCTCTGTGAAACCCGTTGGTCTCAAAAATACAAAAGTATCGCCACATTCAAGGAACATTATGTGCAAATCGTTATGACGCTTGAAAAACTATCAACAGACGGTAACAATGCAACGAGTAAAGCTGCTTTTCAAATGCATTGCGCTGCTACAAAATCAGAATTCATTGTTAGTGTTTGTTTCATAGCAAAATATTCAGCGCTCCTGCAATCGATGGTAAATGCTCTTCAGTCAAAAAGTGTAGACTTACTTTAATGTGTAAATCACATAAAAAAAATTACCAGCCATTCCTTTGGTCAAGCTCAAACCATTGTTCAGTGGTTTTGTCCAGTAAAAGAAACAATGTACTACATTTATTTTCGTTATATTTTCTGTGTGCATTTATTAAAAATTTTTGGTTTAGGAGGTGTATTCTCTCTCTCTCATTTTGAACATGCCAACGTATTAGCTTGTCTTTCGACATATCTCATTCTTATCTTCTCTTTCACCAACAATATAATTATTATAAAACACATTAAACTTTTTCTACGCCGTTAGGAGCAATTTAACTTAATACATAATGCTATCTACATTCAGGATAGTTTTAAGGCTTACATGATAAAGAATTTATAATAATTAGTTAATTTTATTTATTAGTCGTCATCATTAAATATCAAATAATGGAAGAATTATTTCTGGTTATTTTTCAAGATGAATCAATGTAAATTATTTACTTAAAACACATATCACGATACAAAAATAATCTATTTTAAAAATTCATATTTCATTTTAGCCACGTGTAAATGCATTTCAATCTTAGAAATTGCTAGACGAGTTACTACAGAAAATAAAAAAAAAACTTTAAGTATAATATAAGACTATTTATGCATTCAATTGCTTTTCTATTAAATTACCTTAAAAGAACTTTTGACACAAAATCATTGTTTCACTACAAAAGAATTTTTCAAGTGCTAACAAAATTTCATTACAGATGAAAGAAAATGTAGGCTATACATAATGTAACGACATTTATTTTTGTAATAAAATAAATGTTACTTCAGATTTAAAAATTTTTTTATATAATATTTAGTAATTTTATTATTTTATAGTTTATTAGTTAAAATAAATAAGTAATTATTAGTTTTGTTTTGAAAACTAAATGTCTTCCTTTTATTATTTAAGCTTACACTTGAACTTAATTATTATACGTTTTTAATTAAAATTAAGTTTTTTATGTAAACTAAAAAAGTTTTCTTGTATTTAATTAATTCATATAATTGACAAAACTATTATACTATTTATAATACTGCAAGCAATTGTACATATTATAAATAATTATTTTTTCTTATTATTTTTATTTTCGTTGTTAATAATTGAATCGATTGATCCTTCATATAAATAATTTTTTCTTAATTTCAGAACGAACAAGATTTTTTGGCTTTGGTTAGTCTATTTTATGTGTTTTTCTTTCCTAAATTTTCTTTGATTTTCTTTTGAAAGTTCTTTAAACAAAGAAAGTTTTTCTAATACAAAGAATAGAAAGTACACACCATACTGAGTAATAGAAGTCAGTAAAAATAGGGCGAAAACTATATCGTTTCTAAGGTAAATATTTCAATAAAAACTTGAAATTTTCGAGAGTTTACGATTCTGTAAGATGCCAAGCGTGCATAGAAATAGGAGGACAAATATAACAACTTTTGTAAATATCGAGGTAAAGATTTGTGAAATTATCCTCTTTTTTCACGTAGCATGCAATACATAGAAGCGAATAAGTCAGTCATAATACAGTAGCCCCATCGTTATATTGTGCTTGTTGGGAGACAATGAAAAAGCATGATATATCCGAATCTGCCATATAACGAGGGGCAACTGTATTAACTGTTTTATACTCTAGTATCTCAGAAACTATTGAGCTTACTATGGAAGTTTTACTCATTATGGTGTATACTACCTACCATGTAAATACTTAATGCTTTTTTAAAAATAACTTTTATATTATTAATTATTATAAAATGGAAAAAAAGCTTAATAATGAGGATAGAAATGAGTTTTATAAAAAATTGTAAATGAATATAACGAATGAAATCTTCATTAAATCGGACCCCACTCAAGGTATGACACATGACTCATTTCTATCTCCCAATTCCCTCGACCTTTAACCACCAAAATTTAAGAAGCGAATAGAAGTGAACACACTGGAAGAAATTTAGTTTTGTGAGTTGTTATCTATATATAATACGATGTTATATATATTTCAAATAAAGTTGTTTCCTTTGGCTACATAATAAAGAATTTATAAATATTACATCAATTTTTGAAAAGGAAAATAAAATGCGGAAAGGTTTCACTAATACGAATGCATTTTATAATCTGAGAAGTTATTGTAGAAGGTTCTATTTCCTATAGAATAATATCTTACAGTGCTTACAATAGTTCTGGTTTATAATTGAGATGGCGATTGGGTTGCTTATCTTGTACTGAAATCAATAAGAATTTCAAATATTAAATTCTATTTAAGTCAAAGCATTTTACAAATCTATTTAATTTAAAATTGAATTATTTATCAGATTATACAGTAGATTAAACTCCAGATCTGTCTGCTTTTAAAATAAATTTATCAAAATATAAAGCATAAGAGCGATTAGAAAGAAATATTAATAATGCAGGGACGTAACTAGGGGGAGCAGGTACCTAGGGAGCTAGAAATGAGGACACCGAAGGAAAGGGGGAAGGCAAAGTAGCGGTGGTGCAGACTGACTCATCACGTTTTTTTAACGTTCAAACCTCCAGAACAAGTGAGAGGTGGTAGGAGTCTTAATTTATCCCAGGAGAAAGAGATGCCTTTGCATAACAAAGCGGTTTTTAATTATTTTGACTCTTAATTTTTGGTGAAATTAAGTCAAAGTTTTGATGTTAAATACAGTATTTATGAATACGAAATAATTTTATAATTTTGCATTATAACTTTTTCTGCAAATAATTAAAATAACGTTGATTCATATTCTTATCTAAACGAGTTACAGATTAAAAGTACAATGTCCATTTTCAATTATTCAGATTTAAATGTTTGATTTGATCAAAAGTTTTCTGTATTTTTCATCATTTATATACAACGAAATTTTTATTTCTTTTCCTCCTTGTAAAGCACCAAAACGATGTTTCTTAGTGTTTCAGGTCAAGAACTTCATGCTTTCTCTGCATTCATTCATCCATTTTAAAAGTAGCAATGTTCACAACTCATTCATATTTGATACGTGGAAACGACTAGTGAAAGATAAATATAAAAAAAATGTTAATCCGCACCATTGGGAATAAACTAACTTATGAATTCTATTCGTTTCCACTTCCTCAATCATATTTATTAATATTGTGTGTGGGTTGCTTTTTACGTCTTCGAGTCGATATTTCCTGTCATTTCATAGAATAGAAAATTTAACTGAGATCAAATTTTGATTTCTGCATCTACAGTAGTCAGTAAAATAGTAAGAAGTACAGTATAACAGTAAGTCAGCACAATAGTAAAAAATACAGTATAGCAGTAAGTCAGCACAATAGTAAGAAGTACAGTATAGCAGTAAGTCAGTACAGACCTAATCGGTGCAGTGCAGTAGTATTTAGTAATCGAGGTGATGGAACAGATGTGCCCATCGTCACCTCGGTTACTAATTACTACTGCACGTATCCGGGAACAGATATGCCCGGATAATTGAAAATAGTGCGGTAAATTAGTATTTATTGTACTGCTTTCATTATGTGAAACCGTGATTCAACAGAAAGCCTTTTAAAGTTCCCACTTTTATCCATTGCACGATTAATACACATATTTTGCTTTGGAAATAATTTTAGCCACTCTTTTAGTGCGAAAGTGGAACAGCAACAGAAATTGAAGAGGGGTGAAATTACATATGACCTTGTGAATTTAATTCGTAATGACTACAGTTTCTAATCCTGTATTAACAAATTGTTTACGATTCATTTGTATATAATTTATTGTTTTTGTATACAACGATCCTCGTTGTTTTAGCCGGTTGATTGAAACTCAATTATCTTTTTTAAAGGTATACCGATATCTCTGATTTCTGATTACTCGTATCAGAAATTCGTCTTTCTAATAAATAAATAAATAACAATTCTGATGCAAATGATTCTTAAAAAATATTTTTTTAACCGGATTAATTAATGTTTATATATTTATTAGAAACACATATCTGTGATAAAAGTAGTTGTTTAAGAATAACTTTTATCATAGATTTTAAGTATAATTTACATGAAGGACTAAAATGAATTAAATACTAGTATAATAAAAGTTTTGATAGGGATAAAATAAAACTTTATGTGATCGATAATATGATGATGATATAATATTGTATGTTGCAGACATTTTAAAGGTAAACATAAATTTATATACCGGTACGTTTCTGCACTTAGGAAAAGCAAAAATATAACTTAACTATCTAGATACAGATATCACTTAAATTGTAAAACAAGCGATAATTCTATCTACTTCTAAAAATTTACAGAATACATGCGTTTGGAGAATCTCGGAAACGCACGCTTCTATAAACTAGTAGACCACATACCAAAATTTCAGTTCATAAATAAAAGAAGTACCCAACTATAGACAGAGTCACAGAGTATATACAGTGGTATCACAAGGAAGTGAAGGCTAATTGGGATTTTCTTTTCTTAATAACTCCTGTGCTTTTTGTTGAAAATTTCTGAAATTTTGCACGGAGGTTTGTTTATTAGAGGGATTAATGTTATTAAATTTTGGTAGTTAAAGGTCAAAGAGGTAGGGAGATAATGGGGATCGTGTGTATCTCCAGTAAGGTCAAACTTAATTACAATTTTGCTCATTATTATCATTTACAAAACCCATCTCTACATTCAAAATTAAACTTTATGCCATTTTATAATAGTTAAAAGTATAAAAATTTTAAAAATAAAATATGATAACAGATGGCGCCACTAAAAGTTTAATTGTTGCCGGGAAAGTTGAATAACTCGATACTGGTTTATTTAATACTAATTTAATAAGTACAAATATCAAGGGATTTTAATCAAGTACGAATTAATTAGATTCGACTGTTGTGTAATTTAAAAATATTAGAAGTTTTTATCATAAATTGAAAAAAAAATAAAATTGATAATGAAATTTTTTAAATATTAAAATTTTTATAAACTTAATTAAAATTTTAAATTATAATAAACTTCTAAATTAAATTTAAGATGATAAAATAAAAAAAATTGTTATTATTTNTTATTTTTGAAGATTTAAAATATTAAAAACTAAATAATTAAAAATACAATAATAAATTTTACAAATTTAATAGTTTTTTACTTTTAAAATTAAATAATTCAGAAATTTTTATTTAGTAAGTTATTTTGGTTTAATATTTTACGATAAATGTTTTAAAAAAATTTAATTTTTGCTCAATTTATTTTTTATAAATGTATTTATAAGGTAGGGCTATTACATTTTAAATAATACATAAAATTTATCAATTGAATAATATTCGATAATAAGGCAAGTTTTAATTAGATGTAAAACATAAACAGAGGGAAAGTATGGCAATCGGTTAAAAAATGTTACCCCAAGATTTATACATTTTTAGACTGGGGAAACCTCGAAACGTTGAGAAATACCCCCCAAAAAAAAATAGTGGGTAATTTCTGGATGGATGGATGTTAGTGTGTATGGGGGACACGATTTTGTTCATCCTCTTTCACTTGATACGTTCTGTTTAAAATTTTCTTTCAATTTATGGCATTTTATGTTTCAGATAAATAAAATACTTACAATGTTTCTTTATTAATATAAAACATTCTTAAAAATTTTATTTTCTGTTAGTAAAAATAACTTTTAAATAATTCTATAAGGTTTGCAACAATCACGGGCCTTTAAGTTTTTTCCTGGCCTGGGAAAATCCCAGTTCCCTCTCTCGAAGGCCTCATATAAGGCAGAAGTCCCATGGCAGAGTCGTTTAAGACATAAGATTACCGTTCTGTAGAACCTGGAATTGAATCGAAACAATAATTTCTCACGAATTTTTTTTAGAATAAATTTCATATTGATATATTTTTCGGCTTTGTATTCCATAAGATTTATTATATGTAGGTTAATCAGAAGATTTTAATCTTAAACTAAAAAGTCTATAAAGAGTGTTTAATACGGTATTTATTACTCCGCAATTAAATTAAGGATCCCTCCAGTGGAATTCTCTGTAGAATGTCCTCCCTGAAGGTATCTCTGCCTTGGCAGATCATTCGAGTGATACGCTCCCTTTTTCCATCAATCCAATTTTGCGAACAGATAAGTTTTTTAAAAAAAATTAATCGAATATAAAGGGCTAAATTCATTATTCCAGCTAAATTTTTATCTTCTATTGCTTATTATGTTAGCAACTGAATCAAATTCAGGGCTTTTGCATATTCGCTGGGACTTAGAGGAAAAATCTAGAGAACTTATAAGTGTTAATACGGGAAAATTGCAGGAATATCGGTCCAGACAATAAAACATTAGAAAAAATCTATTTAATTCTTCTCAGATAACTTTAGAGGAAGTTTATGAAAATTCCAATACTACAAAATCAGCACGTGCGTTTGTTGAAATTCCTTCCGTCATAGAGGAAAATAAAACGGATATTATAACAATAGAACTATTGACTGTGATTTTATCTTACACTCTAAGAAGAATATTATTATACATAAATATTTCATTATCTATGTATAAAATTTATGTATAAGTATATCGCACTTTTGTGTCACTACGTTGCGCCACCACACATTTCTTTTTATGGGCGGGAGTTAAAACCAAAGTCGAATTCTTAAACAATAGTACGAGCTTAATAGAAAATAGTAATAAAAGTGTGAAAAGAATAAAAGCTGTTAGATATAGATGCAATGTATAATGCTATTCAAGAATTTAAATGCAATTTCAATTAATGAAAAAGTGAAAGAAATATTGAACTCCAAGTTAATAAAGAATTAAATTGTTATAACAGCTATGAAAAAGCTGTCCATATAACTACTCAAATGGTAATGAAATTTTCAAAGAGTCATTTAAATTTGAATTAGAAGATATAAAAAGTGTCAAAATTATCGAGTAGTAATCCCCAAATAACTAAGTATTAACTCTTTAAACTATACAATAAACTTTTCCCAACATTTATAGAGACAAAAAGCTTGAAAAACAGATATGCAAATTTCAAGCAAGAGAAAAGCTATCTAATCTCATGTTGTACAAAAGCAAAAGGTAATGGTCTTCAAATAAATTTTAAAGACGTATGTCTAATATATGAAGGTAAGAAACTGGCATATAGTTTTATAGAAAATATTTTGATTAATGTAGATATTTTTTTATTAAATCCAATATTACAGAATTTCTGTATTTGATACAAACTTCAATTGATGTTCGAGGAACGAATTGGTTAATTCATAACGAGAGAAGCCTTAAAATCTTAAATTGAAATAGTCAAGGCTTGAAAAATAAATTCTGTACAACAGAATTTAAACAATTATATCCGAGTTCACATATAATAGAAATTACAGAGACACGGTTGACAAAATTCATTGACTGCTGTAGACTGTACGAAGAAATTCATATATTAATTAAAAAAGAACTTGTAAAGTAATTATATAAAGATTTTTTTAAATTAACGAATAAACTAATTACAATTTTAACAGGGTCAAAGTAATGTTTTACTAGAGATATCTCAACAATTCAAAAACTACACTTAACACCCTACATTGCCCTCCTTGAAAAGTTTAATTTGAGATTTTTCGATCAGTTAGACACTAAATATTACGGGTTAAATAATATAGTTTATAACTCTTTCAAAGGATAATAGTGATAATAAACTGGGTCTTCAATTACTGAATTGTGTAAACACCAATTAAGTGCTCTAAATAGGCGGATAGAAACACTATCCGACAGAGTTTACCTGTTTAACAAACGGAAGTAAATCAACAATCGATTTGATTACATTTTCAGAAAACTGTTAGACCAATTCAAGCAACATTTTCCCATCAAGCAGTCTGTATTACTGCCATCGATGCTGTAGTTTGATTTCATTCTTATTATATCCTTATCCTAAACATAGCAAAGACACAAATATTAAGTTTGCATGAGAAAAATAATCAGGTTGTAGATAAAAAAATACATACGATTCTTTATGCTGATGACCTTGTTGATGACTGTTGGCGTAAAGACAAACACTTCAGCTGATAAAGGTAACACTTCAGCTTAAGATTAATAAAACTCAAACAATATATAGAGTCGATGATCTAAAATTTAACCTAAAAAGCACTAAAGTGGTAATTTTTCTTAATAAAATAATTTATATATAGGAAACAAGCTAATGTCTGTAATAGATGAAATTACATACATGGTAGCCATAGTCAATCGGAACAACAAATTCAAAATACACTTATACACATAAAATACGGTAAATAAGATAATTAACAATTTAATCAATTTATATGCTTCATTGAAAATATCAAATACAGTATCAGAATTCATATGAAAGTGCTTAATTCCTTGACTAATGCTTCAATCAACTATGCTAGTCCAATTTGGACATTGGTTTAGCTATACGATTTAGAAAAGATACAAGTAATTTTTCTCAGAGGACTATTTTATGCAGAGAGGAATATGCGCTGCTATGAAAAAGTCATTAAATTAATTTATATTTCATGTTTTTATTTTTTTAAAGAGTAATGGGATGAAGTAAACTACAATATTTTTAACCAAGTGAAGCAAAGCAAATATGTCTAAATTATAGGAAAGGATCTAACAGCCTATATATCGGACCTCCAATAATGGCCACTTCTAAACAGTGGCCATTTTCTAGAAACTTTTTGAACAAAAATGCTTACAGAGTACAGTACCTCCAAACCATGACCATCTACGAAAACGTTCATTTTTTGTGTTTCCCTCAGTGGCCGTTGTTAAGAAGTTTGACTGTATTTTGTTGTATAAATTTTAACTCTGCTAATTCTTTAATAGTTTCATATTTTCTTCTTCTGGATGATACAGAGCAAGATTAAAAAATGGATAGGCCTACATATTAATAATGCTTTTGGCATTTTCTCAATTAATCTTAAAAGACCAAGAAGCTTTAAATGTTTCAAACCTTTGGTATGCCTTCGGTATTTCTTTATATGGAAATTAATATATGGTTTTCGATAAAACGGGTATTAATCCAAATTCGTATTAATAAATATTTAATCTTTACAAGCAATATTTGTAAAGAAAATTTCAAGAAAAAGATGCTACTGCTGTTAATTAAAGCACAAACGTCTTTTTTTTTACAACTTAAAGGAATGTACTGCATAGAACTTATACGGAATTCCACAAGTCTTTAAAATATTTAATGTCATAACAGAAAATTTGGCAAATGTGAGAAAAGTGCAGTTATAAGGTGTTTAATAATCGCGTTAGATGAGTCAAAAACTAAAAATTTAAGTAAAGTATAATTTCAATCAATCTTTTATTGCACGTATATGCCCAGTACCGCAGAGCATAACTGGGAATGTAACTTACAAACAAAAAATGTAAATTTTGCTAAATAATAATGTTAATCTATTCTATAATTTACGTTTCCTTTTTAACGAGTATACCATTGGCCGCAGATAGGACTCTGTAGTAAAGCTCTGCACACGTTTAATGATAAAGTGCCAAATTTGACCCTTAATATTTCCACGACTAATGAACCGATTTGAATGAAATTTAAAATATTTAGTGTCCATGATAAGTACTATGAACGTCTTAAATTTTGAATAAATTCGTTGAATCACAATCGGCATTTTGTTGCCTAGATCCATATTCTCAAGCTGTTGTGTCAATAGTGTCTTAAAGTTGTATCTGCAATAATTTGGCTGAACCATTTTAAGGTTCAGCCTTAAGTGTCACCTTTGAGCAATATTAGTGAAAGAACTTTAAGATGCAAAGTAATGTTCGAAGCCTTTTTCTGTGACGATGCTTATATTTCTGATTTATTATCATGATGACGTTACTTCATTCAAAACTTCCTGTAGTTGTGGTCTAGGCAATGTGCACTTTATTCGTTGATGAGTCTTACTGTCAAATCTGCTTCTACTATTCTTATGCCACAACTTTCAAAAATCTCCTTTATTTAGATATTTTCTCTGAACTTTACTTTTAAACTTGGTTCCACGAGTATTTTTATGAGATTACCTAAATGCATTTTCAAGATTTTGGTAATTTCAATATAGATTTAATAAATATTGGTAATAAAAAATTAAATACTTTCTGGTAATGTTTTTAAATTGGAATCATAAGAATATATATATTAATTACATAAGTTACTGCCTTCATTTTAAAGCCATCAAAAAATAAGTTACGTTCTGAATTCACGAACAGTAGGGAAAAGTAGGGCAATGACGTTCAGAGTGCAATCACGCTCACTTAGGTATCTGGAAACAGAATGGAATTGTGAATGTGCGATTGTTATGATGGCATTTGCTACCTAACCACAAGTCTATAGTGACATTGTGGTCTCAATCAGAGGCAGAGGAATTGTTTTCTTCCATCCGTACATTGTTTTTGAGGTGATTTCNGCAACATCTCTCTCCGTGAAATAGATGGAGATTACAATTATGAAATCTATTTTGTTTTTATTTTGTTTATTAAATATTCTTTGTTATTTCATTTAAAAAATGGCCTCATTCTTGACTGAATCAAAAGATTCCTTTTTCACAATTATAACACTACGTCTCTGTGAAATTAATTAGAAAAATCGCGTGATAGTCCACGAAATTGACTATCTGGTGTCAACATCCTGATGTGGATCTGCACTTTACAGTCTATATGCTTTTTTACTTTAAAACCCTCCAAAATCAAGTGAGAAAATCTAACAATTGTGTGTCAGTAAGTGACAGAACAATTCTATGCCCTTGGCTTCTCACATGTACATTAAGCAAGCTTAAGCACAAATGACATATGTACACAACATTTTATTGCAGTTGCATCATCTGCAATAAGTGTTACATTGATTAAGATTAAAATGTTGCTTCTTTTGAACAGTACTGTACATTAATATAAAACTTACAAAAAGAAATTCTAAATTGAAAATTTTTTGATAGAGTATCACAAATTTTCTAAGAATTCATTATAAAAAATGTAATGTAANTTTTATTGTTGTTTATCAGCAATAAAGTAAGCAAATTCTGAAGGACTTACAAAAAAACATTCAAGATATACCTATACTTCTATATAGTATATATACAGTGTGAAACAGCCTGTATATACAGTATATACAAGATGTTTATAAATCTGAAACCAGAAACCTTAGCAGTTATGTTAATATTGGTTTATTCTTTTATGGTTAAAGCAAAGATGAATTTCCTATGGTTTCAGATTTAGGATATGCTGTATATTAGTGAAATTTATCAAAAACCTTTTAATTTCTCTTGATTTCAACAGGTTTATGTATCTAGCTCTACCATAACTAATCGTTTATTTTATATTATAAAAATATACAATAAATTTTTTCTCTGGTAGGCATTACAGAGAGAAATCTCATTTAAATATTCTATAATGAATAAGATTCACTATAGGATATCCCAAACATAAAATATAATATATAAAACATTTCTACATCATATTCATTAATTCACAAATCCGATAATTTAGCATCATCCTTAAATGCCAATGATCATTTATCATCATAATAACAAACATATTATATTATTTTATCACCAGTATTAGCTTTACAGTTCCTAACGCCCATAGTTTACAATTAAGAATGAGTAATTACACAGTCAAATTATGCAGCAAAAATGATAATTGAGAAAGTGTTTGGAGAAATGTTTTCACTTATACACAGGAGCAGATCTAAATAGGTGAAGATGGTGGAAATACATCGAGGATCTTCTTTGAACGGCTTTGCTGATAAGTAGCATCTCAGCAAAGAGAAATATTCCATACAAAAGCATGAAATATTAAAATACGTGTATATATATATATATATATATATATGATCGATAAGTAATTATGTATGGCACTAGAGCTATGACACTCTTGCTCCGTTACTGACCACACAAGAAAGTATTTTCACTCAATATTATAAGATTTAAAAATGTCTTTTAATTTTAAATATGCAAATATCATAATAAATAATCAATAGAGAGTCTTCCGGATATAAAAATAATCTTTTGAGTAATGATAAAAAGTTGAAGAAACAGAAGAAAATGATTTCAGACTCATTTCTCGAATGTACTGTACATCTTCCTCAATAAAATTATCTTTTAAATGAGAAAATACTCTACACTAAATATATAAATTTATAAATTTATTTCACTAATTAACCAAGATTCTATTCCTATTTATTAAAGTTAATATATAGTTTTTCGATTTTATTTTCGCCATTTTGTCAAGTCTCAGAAGCACCATTTGTCATTCCAGCGTTAATTACAAAATAAAATTAACGAGTTTTGATAAAGATAGTTATTCATGCAATTATTTAAATAATGCTCTTCTATTTGGATACGTTATTATTACGAATTTATATTAATATATTTTGTTTAAATAATAAAAAAATAATATATTTTGTTTAAATAATAAAAAAAAGAAGAGTTGTCATAACAAGTATAAAAAATAAACCGTTATTTTTTTATTATACAAGTATAAAAAATAAACCAACTCCACAATAAAGAATAAATTGTATTACATAAAAGATAACTTAAATATTACAAATTTTATTTTGAAATCTCTAATTTATCAAATTAATTTAAAATATTTACAATAAACAACGAATTTTTTTAAAATTATTAAATCAATGAATTACCTATCTTATTGATTTTTCAATCATAAGACACTCCTGTTTCCCATCTTGATAATTGTAGTGATACATACGCTGTGGTAAATTACCGTATATTAGGCTTTAAATATGATAATTTAAGAAGCTTTCAAATGATAACAAACCAACCAAACATTTTCGTAGAAATAATTCAATTCTGCAAATTGATAATCGATTAATTTCAAATTATAATTACCAAAATGTAGTACTACGGAATACCCGAATACATCTGTAATGGTTGCCGAAGGTAATTTTAAATCGGCATTTTTAAAAGTTTATACGTAGACGATAATCAGGAAAATATTCAAAACTGTTTTGTGATGAAGTTACAAAATAAGTTAGCGAATTTTTATTATTAAAAAAAACCGTTTAACGAGCTCAACACTGATAGGGTGGCGAAAGCCACTGAAAACTGTCGTAGGTTCGTGCATTATTATGGAGCTGGTCATGTAGAGTTTTCTAAGTTTTTTATAACTTAAATAGGGACCACTTTCCTAATAGAAGTCCTTCCGGGAGTTATTCCCTTTAGCACATTGACCATATGTTATCTTGCCTTATTCACAGCAGTCCAACGTGATAGATTCTAGATTTAATTTTATATTTGATACAAAAAAAGTTGTGATAAAAGTACGATTATCGTGATAAGTAATACTCTGTTAAAGTGTAGATAAAATGTATTTAAACAAATACATTTATTTAATATATTTTAAAATTATTAGACCGTATTTGAGTTATATGAAAATTGAATTTTCTGTCGTTTTGTTTTATTCTAATGTAAAATAACGCTTCGTAGTGCATGATTTAAGGTCTTCATCTTCATAAGTTTTACATTAACTGAAGCGTCAAGTCTGTTCGAAGCTATAAAATACAGAATTTTAAAACGATCAGCTTCAAAAACACATATATAAACGATTCTTATCTAAATTTAATTCTTTATATCGCCCCGTAGTAAAGTGTAACGTAATTATCGTGTAATCGTAGTTGTACGCGTTTATGATGGTCGTTACGCGGGGAATAATGCCTCCCGGGAGGTCCTTTAAGGATAATTGGCCCCTATTCAGGCGTTACAGACTTGGAGAAAACCCGAAAAAATCCACGTGTCCAACCCGTCCTGGTGAGGCGCGAACCCACGACCGAACTCCCCAGTGTTCAGGGAACGGAACCGCTTTTCTGATGGTATTAATATTGATAGCAGATGGTACGAACTAATAGAGAGCGTATCATCAGTATGAGTCATAACAGGTATGAATTTCAGGGGACCTTAATAGAAAATAAATAAGGAGAAAGTATGATGTGATTATTATTAAAATAGTATGGAATATTTTGTTTGTATTATAATTGTAGTTGTAATTATAATTGTGTTAAAACTGGGTAGAAACCTCGTTAACACTAGGTGTGCATGTGTGCTCATACCTCAGCGTGATTGCAATAATGTATGGTGGATTATTTAGAAGGTAAATTAGTAATTACTCATTACATTTAGGGTATTTTATACGATTATTGTATCTATATAAAATTTTTATAGTAGTATATATTTTTTAAAGGACCATATTTCATAACTTGCCAGAATAACATTCAAAATGTACTGTACTTATGCTTAGGCCTATACTTCTTTCCTTAAGTTGTGTACTAGTGGACTCTGTTTATAATTACTCTCATTTGTAAGTAACTATATTATGTTTTTATATTATGTAGTATACTATAATGTATTGTAATATTGTTTTAAATAGCACTGAAGAGGGGCTAAGATAATATATTAACCCGAAATGCATATGTAAATTTTAAGATGCCACGATAAAAATTACACTTCGTTAAACCTGGATAGTGTGTATTGTGAGAAATAATCAACCTGATTAAAGTGATTGATGATAATAACAATAATAATAATAATACAGCATTCCAACAAATAAAAAAATATTTATTTAGTTTAAATACAAGATTTTGAAATTTATATTTCAAAAATTATTAATGAATAATTTTGCTGAAGAACCATGCTTTCCAATAGTGGATTTAGATTCTTTTAATGTTATCCAATACATTAAAGTTTTGCTTATGAAGTTGAATTAATTAAGCTGCTTTGTGTCCTATGTCTATGTCCTTTATGTCCTTGAATTTTCCTATTTTTTATATTTATTATTCTAAGATTATCTTATTTCTATTGAAGTTCATTAGCAGAAAATAGTTGTCTGATCGTAACGACTAATTTAAATATCTTAGAAGTAAAGAAAGTTTTAATCCTTAATTTATACAAATTTTTAAATCGAATTGCAAATCTCTTTTCAAGGTCGATCCTTTATTTAAATTAGTGTCTTTGACGAAGGATCAACTTTAACGACAATAAACTCTTTAAAATAACATTAAAGCAAACTCCGTAACGATCGATGCCGATAACGAATTGTAACAAGATTTTTTTTTAATTAAATTAATCAGGCAAAACAAATTAGGTATTGTTAGACATTAATACCCAATTTAATGAGATTAATTTAAAAATCTTCATAATCGTTATTTAAATAAGATGTTAACAACATTCAGATGATTTACTATTTGATAAGAATCATATTAGATATTTTAAGCACAGGATATCACTCTTAAAGTATAAATCAATTAAATTTTATATGCTTTAACTACTCTATTCTTGTGGATTAGATAAGAGGAGAAAGTGATAATCGATTTCCGACAAACTATATAAAATATTTATCGATTGATAAGCTGCTGTTACTGATAAATGGCGTAATACATAAACAATCTTGACGTATACTTTTTCATTTTGTCAACTAACAATCATTGAAGTACGAGTCTAGAGATTGCTATTTAGTTTTCATCTCTTACTCTTAGCCATTTTTCTTACTGTCTTCTTATTAATTTTAAAACTAGTTTTGATGCTGTAATAATATAAATGTAAACTATCCTTTTATGTAAAATGTTTTACCTATATAAATTACAGGAATAATCATAATATGTTCGTCAGTGGCGCACTCGAGATTTAATCTTTGGGGAGTCGAGTTAAACGGATAAACTTTTTAATTCGAATTCAATAAAATTCCTATCTTATATGACCGCTAATTCATAAGTAGTATAGAAATAGAAGACACGACGTAATATAAATAAAACAAACAATATTAATTACAAACATTTTCCAAAAAATTTTTTTTGTTTTCCTTTTTCTTTGGAGTGAGCTACTGATGCTCGTATAATTGTTGTAATCAGTTGATCCATAACTTGAAAAAGCGCGATATCTAGTAACTTTTAGATCACAGATACAGTATTAGGAGATTTTTCTCGGGGTCTCTAACTAACCTTCCTTCATTAAAGCCACAGCCCCACAGAGATAAAGATAATACCACTAACTTTTTTGTGATGTATTCATGCTTCTTCAGTTTTCGGAATGATCTTTCTGCATCAGCTACCGTCAGCGCAAACATACATTAGTTAGTTCTAGCATGGCAGATACTGTGTTTTCTTGAAGAGTTTTAGGACATCGGTTACTCTTGTCATGTTACTTAACTCGCTGTTTAACTCAGTGCGGAACCTATTAAATAAAATCTTCAGCAACATCACTAGCATGTGTAACAACGAGAACCTTTACACAGTTTTCCAGATTTTCTTTTTGTCATCTGCTGTTATCTTTGAAGGATACAAAAGGAGAAGCTATCTGCTATATGTTTTTCTCCTGAAGACCTTTCTTTTAACTGTTAAATTATTGCATTTAAATACAGTGAAACACGTTCGCTTTAAATGAGATCGAATCTTCTAAATGTGAATCTGAAGCTAAATCGTCGATGAACTTTACTGCTTTCTTTTTTTTTTCTTTTCACCAATAACTCATGCTTAAGTTTTAACGATTTTGCCATTTCCGTTCCCAAATATAACATTTTTTATGAGTTTCTAAAATGAGAGAGTTCATTAGGCATTATATCTAGATAGTAGGTAGGTGGCTAATGATAATTTTTGGCTTTACATTAAACAGCACTTTACAGGCTTTGCATTATACACTTGGAGACTGTAGCTCAAAGAATGTTTTGGGTTCTGTAGCTAGTGTTTTAACACTGCTTTAAATACAAAAATACATAATTTTCTAAACAGTGCTTTAAATGGAAAAAATACATAATTTTCTTTAATTGTTCCGAAAAATGTGACTGCATCTAAATGGTCTTTAACTGCATCATTTATTATAAGATTAAGATTGTGGGATTCATTGTGGCATTCTACAGTATTTATGTTGTGGGCAGATGGCTGATATTGTCTATTTTTCCACGCCAGATCTCACGTCATTCATAACTGATGCACCACCCGTATTTCTTTTCCTCGTATCAAATTGATATCCAAACCTAAAACTTTGAAGATGCTTAATGGTAGCGTTCGTTACTCCAGATATTTAGTACAATGTGCTATATTTAGCAGTTCTTTAAGTACTGGATCATAAGTGGCCATATTGCCACAATTTCACCCAACATCTCCCTGATGTTGGTGAAATGTTGGTATTCTGGTGCCTGATATAGATAGATTGATAATAAATAATAAATATATTAATAAGAATGGCTAGTGTAAAGACAGTCGAGGGGGGTGTTGTTCAGGATCTCGAGAAGAGTATCCACGAAAAACTGAACATAATCAAGGAAGTGCATCGAAGGCTCGAGAAACATGAGAACCGAGCTGAAAGAGAACGCCATACCATACAAAGCCTCGCTGGTGTAGGTTTCCTCATTTAGGAATTCGAAATTATCATCGGTTAATTAATCAACAGAGACAGAAAATCGACTTTTTCGACCGGCCGCAGGTAAATAATGCCATTTCTGGGACTTTGTCGTTTCATCTTTAGAATATTTTTGTTTTCCTCTTATACAATAGAGGTCCCAGGCTCTCTATTGTATATTTCTTTCCCTTTAAATAGAGGGCTTGGGACCTCTGTTGTATAAACAGGTGTATTATTTCATCAGAAGTCAAAGATCAGGGACCTGTATTATATCAAAGTTTATAATTTTTAATAAATTAAATTAATTAATTAAAAGTCAAGATTCAGTAATTGCCTACTTTTTATTAAAGGTGTCAAACACTTTTATCTTCTTAATAATTGTAGTAATTATCAATAGTTTGTTTAATAAATAGAGTGAAACTAACAATGAAACACATTTGTTTTATTAATTTTATAAATTTCATAATTGTTTCTGGATTTTTGTATATTTTCTTAGAAAATAAAGAATCAGCAAAGACTTTATTTACATTGCTAAGTGCCACACTAAAAAGGCATACTGAGGCTTATGTTTGTTTGTTGGGAATTACTTTAGTAAGTTCTAATAGAAAGCTCAGGGTCCTTAGATTTGGATGTCTCTCTGAACCTTAACACACCAATACGGTTATTACGACGATAGAGGCTTACAGTCTAATTAATTTTTACTTTTCCGGCTGTTATATAGAATATAATATAGGGAAAGTATGGTGATTGGTCAAATTTGGGCTCCCCGTTTATTGTATTTCTCGAATTTTTGATACTCCAGGAGCCAAAAAAAAGAAAAATTCTTACAAAATTCTATATGTGTGTGCGTGAGTGTGTTTATTTTGCATTATATCTCAGGTTTTTTTGAAAGCCAGCTTAATATTAATGTCTCATATATATGAGACATTAATATTATTAAATTTTGATAGTTAAAGATCAAGGCTGATGAGTCGAGAAAGAAAGTGTGTCATATCTCGAGTGGGGCAAGACTTAACCTAAATTAAAGTTTTACTCGTTATTAGCATTTACAATTCCTTTAAAAATAAGCCTTTTTCCTGTTTATAACATTAATAATATAAAAGTTATTTCTTAATAAAATCCTGATTCTGCATACAACTTCAACTGTGTAAATTAAGAGTGGAAACTCATGCAAGAGTCTTTGTCAGCTTTGTCATTCAGTTAAATTAGTGAAGAAAAATATCATTTCAATCGAATTTTTTCTCCGGAATAATAGCAAATACAATATAAAAACTTGAAAAACATTGTTAGAAATAAATTGCATTCGATTTTTATTTTAATATTAAAAAAAATATAGAAAAAAAGTATGTGCAAAGCTAATTTTATTATTTCATGATCCCTAATTAGGCATTTATTATTTCATTCTGTAATGTAAAATTAGCAGTTTCTCTGTATAGTTGACTTAATTAATTTAATTAAACGATTAATTAATTTTAGTAACTAACGTTGTTAATTAATTTTAAATAAATTTGCATTTATAGTCATTTTAAGCTCATTTTCTAGGTAAAATTAAAATTTATTTAAAGTAATTTAGAATTATTTTATGTAAACAATACGTGAAAATTCATCTACAAAAGTTTCGTGGAAGTAAAATTTGCATGCAAAATAAAAAGAAAAATTAAGTGTTTATAATTTACTATTTCGTCTCTTTATATTAATATAAATTAAATTATTTCCCTTTTTAAATAAATTAAAATAACGAATTTCGGCCAAGAACTTGTTACAATGTTTTAATATCTGTTATAATAACAATACAGCCATTCAGGCAATTTTAATATCACAATACTGTAAAATAATAGATTAAATCTATTACTTATAAAATATTTAAAATTAAAGTGCTAAATCGATTACAGTAATCTAAAACTTATGTTAAACGAGATTGATATACAGAAAATTTACATTACAGTTATAAGTAGTGATGTACTGTACAATTTTAAGTAATATAATTACGTGCATTTCGAGCATCTCTTTTAAGTGTTTTTATACAGAATAAATTTTAAAATAGCTATTAACTTACATTTTTCTTTATCAAAACTTGAATTTAAGTTATTGTTGCTTAAAAAATAACAGTCATTTATTAGAAGTGTTTCCTAATACTGACATCAAAAACATTTCCTATCAAAGTTTCCTATGCCTGGAAGGGTTTTGCAGTAACAAATACCATATATTGCACTCACTTTCACATTTCGATGTCAGTTGATATAAAAAGAAACATTAAATATTTCTCATTGCTTTATTGTGTACAAAATTACACAATTTTATCTTCATTAAAGCAGTTTAGTATAATTAAATATATATAATTTGAAATAAATTGACGTTATACTTTCGAAGAAAAGATTTTTTTTTTTTTAAAAGTACTTTGAAAGCTTGGTTTTTAGGTGCACAAATTAAACTCTTTTATGAGATATAATTAGTTTAATTACCTGACTTATTTATATTACACTCACTCGATAATTATCTATAACAAATTTGATAAACAAAGTTGCAAATTAAACAATTTTGTTAAAGAAATAGAAAAACTCTTATTATAATTCTGTAGAAATAAAAAGTTTCTCTCTTATTTTATCATTAATAGAGGAGAAGGTGGTATTATGGAACCCCAATTACATTTTAGTGAATTGTAAACAAGGTATCATAACTACACCCACATTTTTTGTGCGAAAAGTACCGGTAACTAGTAAACTAAATGTTCCTAATTGGATTTTTCGCTAGTGTAATTATAAGTATGGTTTTTGAAGGCTTTTGTACAAAAAGTCCGAAAGTAGGCTTAGAGAAAATCGGGTGGTAATATGGAACCTTACTGTATATTTTCAAAAAA